>NC_132902.1:28022914-28080414 GCF_030463535.1 Salminus brasiliensis
CCGACGTCCCAAGGATTAGTGCGTCTCCGTGGCAACATGAAGGTCACTTTGTGAGGCACGGCTCTCGGGGGGAAAGAGGCAGAGATCCAACGTCTCCTCTGCTCTCCACATCAATCCTGGTGGACGGCTGCTGGAAGCCGGCACGTACGCTTGCGTGGGACCGGGCAAGGCTTGGCTCTCTGCTGTGGGCTTCACGCCGGAGACTTCAGAGAGAGCGGACGGAGGGCAGATCTGACCCTAGCCGAGCGCAGAAGCCCATCTTGTAATGAAAGACGGTTCTGAGGTTCATATTGACTATTTTAGAAGTTCCCAGCTCTGCCCTGCGCACTTCAGGCTGCGTTCACTCGGCAGGGTTTTTGTGGTGGGGTTGTGTAGTCTGAAGAAAACGAGAGAACCGTCAGGTTTCTCACAGCCTGCTAAATTTAACAAATGTGAAACAGCCCATATGTTTACTATTATAGCAGAAAGAGGTTTGCCCTGTATTACAAAAAACATTTCATTGATCACATTGATTACATTGACATTGATTGGTTGTCTTAACTAAAGAACCCTTGAAGAACCCATGTTTAAGAGTGCACCTTCCCTTGATGCCCACCTTTACAAACCAAACAGTCATTTTTCCTTTCTACATAACAATCGGCCATCGTTTATAATTGAACTGGCTGTTTGTGTTACTGAACTAATATATGTAAATGAGCTCTGTTCTGATTGGCTATTCAGAGCGGAAACACTCCTCATAACTTCAGTGTGAGTGGGCGGGGCTACACTGCTGTAAGCTGACTATGTAATCGCATCCGATTCAAAACCTTGATGCTGGCCTACAAAGCCAAGACTGGACCAGACAGCCCCTCCGTACTTGATGGCGATGGTCAAAAGCCTGATCTGCACCAAGAGCCGTTCCAGCTTCAAGTACGGCTCGGCTCGACCCGCCATCCTTTAAGATCCACAGAAGACGAGCGTCCAGACTTTTTACTGTCCTGCACCGAAGTAGTGGAACGAACTTCCCCTGGGTGTCCGAACAGCAGAGTCCAACGCTCACTGTCCTCAAACCCAGACTGAAGACCCTCCTCTTCTGAGAGTACTTGGGTGAAGAGTAGAGTATTATGGTCTGCATATTGACTTGTGTTTAGTAGAGTCTAAGATTAGAGGATCTGAATTTTAGTCTATTTAAACTAGCTGAGGTTTTTCTTGAGTAAATAGCAAAGCACTTTTGTAAGTCGCTCTGGAGAAGAGCGTCTGCTAAATGTCATAAATGTAAATGTTATGGGTTTTTTTGTGACATCACAACAACAACAGTTAACACAGTTAGTAAGAAAAGGGCTGTTTTTACAGCTTTTTAGAATTTCCATATGAACTGAATGGCCCGGAGAGTGAACGGTACATTTAGGACCGTAGGTTTATACCATAAAGTTCATAAACTACATGACAATCTTCTATTTGAAAAGGATGATATGATATGACATGAGCTCTTTAACGTATTTAAAGTATGTATGAGGTTTTTTGCAGGGCACTCACTTTATTATTCCATGCTTAATGAAGTACACACAAAATAGGTTCTACAATAATAACGTAAGGGTTCTTTGAGTTCTTCCCACACTGTGTCTTCACTAAATTCAGTTTAACATAACCAGAGCAAGCTCAGAACCAGTCACTATGGCCAGGAGGTTGTGAGTTCGAATCCAGAGCCATGTCGCTTTGCCATCAGCAACCGGGGTCAGAGAAAGCACAATTGGCTGTGTTCTCTCCGGGTGGGTAGATGGCGCTCTCTCCCCTTATCACTTCTAAGCGATGTGGGCTGGCACAAGCGTCTATAAGCTGGTGCGGTGGAGCTGGGGGCCCAGGGCTTTCCTCAGAGCGTATATATCACAATACGGTGATGCCGTATTGGCAGCAGTTAGCCATTGTTCAGAGGGGACAGGTGTGTAAGTTCGTACCCTCCAGGTGTCGGGAGCATTGCTAGCGCTAGAGGGAGCTACGAAGCTACAAAGAGGTGGGCTAGTTGAGTCATTTTTAGTAAACAAATAAAAAAGAAGAACAAATCAACTATTTAAACAAGCAAAGTATCATGTAACCCTTGGAGTTGTGATGGTTTCTGTTCTGTCTTCATTAAAGAACCTTTGAAGAACCTTTTTTAAGAGTGGTAATGAGCAGCCTGCTATTCGGCTGATCAGACTTGCTGTGATAAGGACATTTACTCTTTCTGAGTTATTGAGTTATTGACCCACTAAAACACAACACAGAACGGAATGGGTCGACTCGAGCAGCACTTGAACATGAAACAGTGGCAGAATAATGAATTAACAGTCATAATGAGTGGCAGTATTAACGTTCAGAGGGAGGCGGGCGAAGGCGCGAGGCAGAGGATGGTGAGTACACTTTTTCGGAACGAGCAGGCCGCCGTTTCTTTGTCGGAGAAAATGGGTCCAAATTAATTAAACATGGACAAGGCAGGAAGTTCTGCTCTCCGTCCCGAGCCTCCACCATCCAGTTGGAGAGACATTTGGAAGTCCTGGAGCATGAAATTAAACATTAGGGACATCCCTTATTGAATATCTTCAATTCTGTGGGAAAGTCAAGAAGGACTAAAGCGCGGAACAGCAGAATTTAACGGCCGTGAGGGAGCCTGCGTCCTCGCAAACGGGCCGTGAGCCGCCTCGATTAAAACAGATAACGTAAACACAACGCCGAGCACCACCCTGATGGCACCTCCGAACAGAACATGCAGCTGTGGGGAAATAAAGCGTCCGGATTCAATACTCTTCAAAGAGAATCACTGAACCGTTTTAAACAGCTAGTGGTTTTAAAGTGATAGACTTAAAAAAAGGTTCTTCAAGGTTCTCAACTGAAGAAAAGGTGGAACCATAACAAAGAATCATCAAAGAACCAGTTGGATGATTAAATGCTTTGTCTGGTTACAGGGTCTTCATATCAGTGAAACCCTTTAGAAGATATGAGGTGTATACAGCACCAAAAGGGTTCCACAGCCAAAGAACCCTTCTTCTGTACTAATCTATGTGGCTAAAGTATTGGGACACCTGCTTATTGTGTCACTGTTTCTTCTGAAATCAAGAGTATTCAAAGGTAAGAGTTTCTCCTGTTTCTGTTAAAGTAACTGTCTCTACTGTCCAGAGAAGAAGACTTTCTACTAGATTTTGGAGCAGGTGCAATGCTGTGAGGATTTGATTGCATTCAATGACAAGAGTGTTCGTGAGGTCAGGATGTTGGATTTGGCTTTATACCCCTCTAGCTCACGCCTGGCATTAGGCAGCATAGTGCCAATAGGTTTAAGTTTATCAGCTCCAGAGAGTCCTATTCTATTGGCAGTACTTCTTCTCTACAGGGACTAGACAAGCTGTGTGTGCATTTGCACATCTGTGTCAGCAATGGGTGCAGCTTAAAGTTAAAGCTGATATTCATTAGAAAGGGTCTCCACAAACATTTGGACATACTGTGATTTTATTTCTGTTTTGCTTCTTCAGATCTACTCTGCTTTATGCTTTATCCATTGGATCGTCTTCAAATATCTGACCTCACTAAAGCTCTTGTTGTTGAATGCAATCAAATCCTTACAACAGTGCTCCTCCAAAATCTAGTGGAAAGCCTAGGAAAGTCTTCCCTGGACAGTAGAGACAGTTACAAACAAAAGCAGACAAAAGCAGATTCACTCTTCAATTGAGTTCAGAGGAAATGAGAAAGTGTCCCAATACTTTTGTCCATGATTTGAAAATTGGGAGATTGGGGCGCTGCTATGGGAATGTATGAAGAGATGATCAAAAGCACTTCCTACTGGAAACAGCTTGTTGCCCCACCTTTAGATTAAGGAGGAACTGCAGAGGAACTTAAAGGAGCTCCTCAAAGCCCCGGCTACAAAAAGGTCCCGTCCCCGTCCGGCTGCACTGCTGGGAGTGTAGGAGGGCTCCGGGTCAGTGGGTCAGCGGTGTTGGCGGTGTCGAGGTGTAGGCCGGTATTTTTTTGTTTAAAATATAAACAGCAGTTTAAAAATGTTGAGCAATTGGACTCTGAAGATCTCAGACGTATCATTTGAAGGGGAGAGGAAATATTTTCCATATGTCCCTGCCTGCCGTTTCTCCCCTCTCCCGTCCCTCTCAGCGCTCCCACTGTTATTAATGCACAACTTAAACCACAGGAATCCCCCCTCATACATCACCCACTTCCTGACCACAGCCAGCCCTGCAGATAGACCTCTGAAAGAGGGGGCATATTCTCTCTCTCTCACCCCACCCCCCTGTCTCTACTATATATCTCTCTCCCTTCTTTTCTCTCTCTCTCTCTCTCTCTCTCTCTCTCTCTCTCTCTCTTTCTTTCCCTTCTTTATTTCTGTCTTCTCTCTCTCTCTCATTTCTCTCCATTCTTTCTCCCTTCCCTCTCTCTCTCTCTCTCTCTCCCTCCCTCAGTGGCCCACTGGCCTATATTCTGTGGGGCTCCTCTTCTTTTGAGCCGCTTAACCCCCCCAAACCCTCCGCCGCCTCGTCGCCAAGCCACCCCTACATCAACCCCCCCATTGCGACCTGAGCTCTCTGGAACGCCTCCTCTTACGCTCCTCCGTCTCGTTGTTTCACTGGAGCAGATTATAAACATTCATCCAGACCACATCAGAGTCCGTCAGCAGAGGAGGAGATAAGCTAAAGTGTCAGGGGTCAGTCAGGGGTGCACCCTCATATATTTGTATAGCACTGCTGTAGTTAGTTGTTCAGTAGTTACACTATTATTGCATGGATATTCTTAGTATTTTGTCGAGCAGGGCTCGTTTAACACTTGCTGTTTCAAACATGGCTAATGTACTATACCAGGTGGTTGTTAAGGTGTTGCTAGGTGACTGCAAGGTGGTTGCGAAGTGATTGCTATTATGTTGCTAGATGCTTTCTATGGTGTTGTTAAGTGATTGCTAGATGTTTGCTACTATGGTGTTGATATAGGTGGTTGCTATGGTATTTTAGGTGGTTGGTATGGTGTTGCTTAGTGGCTGCTAGGTAGTTGCTATGTTAGCCCAGCTGGTTGCTTTAGTGTCTTAGGTGCTTGCTAGGGTGTTGGCAAGTGAGGGTGTGACCCTTTCATTCCTGTGGGGAACAATAACTTGTTGTTATGAGAAAAACATGCATCCAATCAGAAAGCTGTGTAGAAGCCTGAATCTCACAATCAGACCAAACAGCTGGAGCTGGAAGGAGTTGGCGTCTTAAAACTGAAAAATCCAGCATAAGAATTTCAACCGTAATAACACTAATAACTCCACTTCAGACTTTAGAGAGTTTATTCCCGTCTCCTGCCATCAGCGCGGCGGTCAGGGGGCAGCTGTGACAGGTATATCAAGGTCACTTTGTGAAACACACCTGGATACGCTCCAGCGTTCCGATTAGAGTCGTCCTCTGAAGGCCGAGGTCATGCCAGAGAGCGCCGTGGGACATCTCATCGAAATGCATATCATCACAATCATCTTACTTAACCTTCATTTAAAATTCCGAAATGCCATCAGGCCGATCCCCGGAGATTCACACCCCCCACCCCCTGCTCCCCCTCCTGAGGACCTGTCTGCTAATGCCAACCCTCCCTGCTCTGACCCATCAGTGGCCGGGTCAACAGGGGTCACACTTCCTCCAATTCGGTAAAAGTGAGCGCCGCAGTAACAGTGTTGAGCCGTGACACTGCTAGCTCTGATCCCCTCTCTGTACTAAAGAGCCTGTATCCTACATTCCCTCACATTTGATTTGTCCCTCTGAGATAATATAAATGGGCGGGGCTTAACTGCTTTAAACTGATGTGGGCTAGAAGGGTCTGGCTGAACTGTGGTAGCCTGAATAAGTGGGACTACTCTGTTGTTGCTAAAGTTGTGGCTAAAGTACAGTAGGCTGAATGGGTGGGGCTTAATTACTGTACGTGGAATGAGTGTGGCTACTTTATTGTAGGCTGAATGGGTGGAGCTAAACTGCTATAGACTGAATGGGTGGGGCTAAAGTACAGTAGTCTGAATGGGTGGGGCTAAACTGCTGTAGGCTGAATGGGTGGGGCTAAACTGCTGTAGGCTGAATGGATGGGGCTAAACTGCTGTAGGCTTAATGGGTGGGGCTAAACTGCTGTAGGCTGAATGGGTGGGGCATTTTTGTACACATACACATCCTCAATATTTTTTCTTTGTTTTCTTTGAATGGTAGAAGCTGCTGTTCATTGAGACTTAACCTAACACAGCACACACACACACACACACAGAGGAGTAATCAGGCCCAGTCTGCTCTCTCAGGACACGTAGATCAAGCAAAGCCTTCCATGTTTTTGGTCCAGTCGTAGATAACACAGAGATTACATTATCATACACAACTGAGGCACCATAGCGTTTAATCAGCCGAACAAATCACAGCACAGCGCTAATTACAACCACGACTGCTCCTCACTGCAGCGCCGGGATGAAGCTGATTGTGAGTGGAGTGGAGGGGAGATCACCTTTTAAATGGAGCAGATGTGTTCTGTTATACAGAGAAAACAAAACCACACATTACTGCTCTGCTCAGAGTGAGCGGTGCTGCAGGCCGGTGCTGCAGGCCGGTGCTGCAGGCCGGTGCTGCAGGCCGGTCCCCAGCGGGCTTATCCCACACATCTCACCAAACACACTAAACTAAGCGCTGCTACTGTCCAGCACATGTTTATAGATAACAGAGAGCCACTCAGTGTCAGAAACCCCTTAACAAGTCCCCTAGAGATTATCTAAAGGGACCCTATCACTAAAGCTAAAAGAGTGTGATGCTGAATGTAAACACTGTCTAGGGCTTTGATCTGTCATTAGGAGGTTGCAGGTTCGAACCCAGTGCTGCCACAGCCATCCATCAGTGTACAGGTAACCAGTGAGCATAACTTTCCTCCCTTTTGCTCCCTGTTTGCTGTGCTGTGGGTTTCATTTGCCTAAAACTTCAACATTTGGAAAGTTTACATAAATATACACAAGTTTAGCCATTTGTAAGTGGTTGCTAAGGTATTGCTAGGTGGTTGCTATGGTTCTGTTTGGCAGTTGCTGTGCTCATTCTCTTGCCTGAACATTTGGATTGTATTCATCAATCTATGTAGATTAAGCAACATCCAGGCCGCTGCTAGGGTAATGATGGTGGTTGCTATGGGGTTGCTAGGTGGTCGTTATGCTATTCCATTTGCCTTAAGTTTGAATATTGGATTGTATTCATGAAATATCAGAGGGAGGCAGTTCCTGAGTACAAAATATGTTGGATTAAGCTTTATCTGGATTGGGGAAACCAACCCGATTCATTAAATGGTTAATAAGTGAGATTTATTATTAATTAAACAGAATTGCAGGTTTTTGTTTGAACTGTTATAAAGGGCGCTGAAGGGAACGCTCCAGTGCATTATACTGTACATTAAGCTGATAGTTTTTCTTTAGTCATCATTATTATTGAGTCATCCAGCCTCGTTAGTTTCCTAATGTTATCTGCTGTCACTTAACTCTGCCCTCAGGTCGGTCGGCCTCAGAAAGAGCTGTGGTGACCTGAAGTGCTCATTTGGGTGAGGGCAAAAGCTGGCGGAGTGATAGCTGTGCCTGGTGGCTGAAATGTGACATGGGATACAGTGTCAGCATAACTATTTATAATCCCGCCAGCGCACCTTCACCATCTGCTCCACTGATGCGGCAATGATACCATCACTCATGTTCTGTTTGAATAAAATTCAGGTGTCATGTTTGGGTAAAATAAGTGCGTGTGTTTTGGGCGGCGAGGCTCAGACTAGTTCAAGCTGATGTCAACCAAACACTCAACATTTGACACATGTCAATTATAGTTACAGCAGTGAGGGTAATATTAATGTGGCTGATTGAACACATGTGGAAAGTGACGGGTAGGACGGATGCTTCTACTTGCTAAATGCTTCTACTTTCATTGTTTTTTAATATTTACAAAAACAATCCACCATAGCCACGTTTACCTGGATGAATGTGGCTGTCATTGGAGACATATCACTATGAGGTTGGACACACTTATTTACTATTTATATATCTTTATATATCAACCATTTTCCAAACAGTCCATTATGTCATCACAGTGTTCAAGCAAATGAACCAGGGAAGTTAATCTTCCCAAGATGGTGGCGCAGTTGACGTGGCTAACTCTTTGTTAAAAATGCATAGTAGATGTAAATCTAATCGACTGTAGAAAACTTGGACGCCGTGGCCCCATGTTGTCAAATTTGCAACCAGAGTCTGTGCAGTAGAGAACTGAGACGGAGCAGGACTCTCCTACTCATTCGGTAACCCCACCCCTTCTCCCAGACCGAGCCTCAGTATCTCAGACCGTCTTCACTGACCTTCCAGTGCAGAAGCAGAGTGGATTTAACCCCTGGACTCCCAGTCTGTCCGGTAAGTGGACAACAGCTCCAGCAGTAAAAGTGCAGCTCATGTAAGTTCCTCTACAGCTCAGCTCCTGAACAGATAGGGGGCGCCATGCAGGTCCTGCAGACCACCGGCCTCTTCCAGCTAAGGCTGTCTGTCTGTCAATCACTTCATTCCTAAGTGTAAACTCCCCTTCTTACAATGGTGCAGAGTAAGGGTTAAAACTGATTTCTGGGGGGAAATTAAAAATGTGCCGATATCAGCACAGGGAGACTAACTGCTGGAATCTGGAGACCCTGGAGATGGAAAAACAGAATGTTAGATGGAAAATGGGCGGGGCTGTTTTGTAATTGACACATATGGGGATGGGCAGAGCTATACATCATATTTCAACCAGCCAGCAGAGGTGCTAGACCTGTGGTTGCTTCACTTGTGAAACCCATTGCGCTGTCCATGCTTTCTACAGTGTTCTGCCCTCCTTATAGGCGGGGCTAAACTGCTGCAGGCTGATAGAGTGTATGACATCACAAGAAATAATGATTGAACTGATAAATACAGTAGGGTCTGTTTTGTAGTTGTTGGGGTTTTTTTATATGGACTATATGGGCAGTATTTGCACACGATGCCCCGCCCTTGTTTCTTTCATATGATGAACATTTTCCTGGTACGGTTCCTTTAAGTGCCAGCGATAAGCATCATAATGAAGAGTTTATGGGGAGAATAAAAGCCATGCTCCCAGTATGTGGTGGAGGAAGCTTTGGTCATCCTACACACACTTCATCCTACACACACTCCATCCTACACACACGCCGTCTCTCACTGGAACAGATGTGAAAGTCTCAATTAACTTCAGTAATTGTGCTGTACCCTATAATGCATCTGAATTATGCATGTCCTTACTGGCATTTTAAATGGGATTTGCCCACCATTCTCTCCAGCTCTGTAATCTCCGGCTCCACTTTGCAGCGCATTTTACAACAATTTGGTAGCGTGTGTGTGTGTGTGTGTGGTAGGTGGAAGAGCAGAAGTGAAAATGCCTGGTTTTTATCTCTTGCCTCTGCGTGTTTGAGGCGAAGACGGCCTCTGGCGTCGTTTGTCAGAGACGTTGCTCTAATTTGGCTGCGGGTCGGCAAGCTGAACATGTCCTCAGCTCACCGACACACACGGGAGAGATATCCGAGGCAGATCGGGTTGGACTGGGCTGAATAAGTAAGCGTATTTATGAGATTGAGCAATTAAGAGAGGAAAATACATCAGGCCTTTTATAGTTTGTGTTTTTGTTTGTTTGTTTGTTTGTTTGTTTGAGGTTTAAAATGCATTCGGATGAAATGTTGATGCCCTAAGAAACCTCACAGGAATTTGCCACAACAAGTTTCCAGCTTCTCTTGTTTGTTCGTACTTATTTATTTGCTCTTCTGTAAGAAAGCGTGGTTGGGCTGCAGGATGTGGTCGGCCTAACCTTGAGGAGACCTCATTAAAGGGTCTGCATCCCCCATCATTCCAGGATTGTGATGTTTGTGTGCACCAAAAAGAGCCATCATTTACTTTCACACAATCGTTTTAGCCCTTAGAATTATACACACTGTGCCCTACAGAATGATGTATGTAAATGAGCTCTGTTCTGATTGGCTGCCAGTCTGGAACACTCGTTATAACTTAGGATTAAAGAATGGGAGGGGCTTAACTGCTGTGGGCTGAACAGATGGATGCTTAGACTCATGTACATGCTAAAAATGTGCTGTTTTTGTTGCTGATATATGTAAATGAACTCTGTTCTGATTGGTTGCACTGTGTTATGACTCATCAAACACTCAGCCTGAATGGGTGTGAAAAAACTACCATAGATTTAATAGATCTGTTCAGTATCTGTGTTTGAAAACAGGCTGTTTTTGCATCTTACTTTTCACGCCTGGCCAGTTTAAACTGGATGCTCTACACTGAAACGGCTTCTATTAAAAAAACCCTATAGAAATATTAGTCTTCTTGATATTTGCCCTTTCAATTAAAATGAATGAAGAGGAGCACTTTGCTTTTCATGTCTGCAGTAGAGTTTAAAAGTCTGCATGTCTCATAAAAGTGAATTCAGTGGGGTCTGAGATCCTGTAAAACAGTCGTTCCAATAAAAAAGCTGAAAACTCATATTCCTGCAAATAGCAGGAGTGTCAAATATTGAATAGCTGCGATTCTGAATGGCCTTTCAGTTCCTCCAGCTCATCACAGAGTCGTTTTGAACCTGGTAACGCGTCTACCTGCCTTACTTTATAGAGTAAATGTGCCGTTAAATTTTGTGTACTGTAATGAGCGCGGAAAAACCTGGGCTATAAATGGAATTATTCAGGCCGGTTGTCTACCCAGAGAAGGATTAGCTGTTTTTCTTTCACACGCTGGGTGTTATTAAGCCAAACGGCGCTCTGATACCAGGCCAAGCGAAGCAAGAAAAAGAAAAGGCTTTACAGGGCGGATTGAGCCTCATATGTGTGTGCTAATAGCATCCATCTGTAGACGGGACCCTTTTCCCCCTGTACGCCACTCCGGGGGCGAGTTCTATCTCCTGAGCCCACTTGAATTGCTCAGCTGCTTTACCAAAACAAAGAAAGGCCAGTTTTCCACCGGGGGCACTTTCCAAAAATAACAGGGAAGCGTATTGCCCGGCTCTGAGGATCAGGCTTCCATTTGGTTCCCATTAGGCCGCTCCGCGGCTTGTGGGCACCGCGGCATTCCCGGAAAAACGCCTACGCTTTTTTTTTTAATCTTTCAACCAACCACACCCTGCATTTGCCTCATTTCTGCAAAGTCGTCAGAAATATAAGAGGCCTAAGAGTCGTTCTGTTTTCAGCAGTACATTAAGCCATATGGGTGATCATCGAGGACCCTGACGTGGTGAGGGGGCCCCCATGTGGTGTTTATTATTTATTTATTCATTTTAATTTTTGTAAAGTAATTGTAAAGTGAGATGGATTGGTAACTAATATTATTGTCATGCTCAAGTCAGTTTACATATCTCTTTATTTTGTTAAATGAGATAAGAAATAAAATTTAAATATAATTAAAATAAACGTCTCAGGCTAAACTTCACAGCAGTTTTCGCTTTCCATTGAGATTAATATCCAACACAGATTATTTCATCTGTAGAATAATGCTGGATAATGTACAGTGGATTGACTGACTCAGTCAGAAGAACTGCTAGAACAAAGTTATTTCTATAAACGTAACGGTAAATATGATACAGTCTATTAGCTGTGCATTTAGCTTGATGCATGCTAGCTTGCTAATGTCTTTGCTAGGTATTGATACAGCTGCACTTTTAAGAGCATGAAGTTCAAGACTTTTCATAACCAGACTTTCTACACTGCAGTTAAATTAGCAGCTCGCTTTATTGTTGATCTGGTGAGTTAGCGATGCTTTAGCCAGTCATTAGCCGTTTGTGTCAGAGCTTGTAGCTCAGTAATGTAGCTGGTCTGATTATTCTGATTCATTAAAACTTTCAGAAACACATACACTATTAATAAAGCAAAAAAGGATCAAACCATGACAACCCAAATAATCATTTTAATGATTAAATATATATATATATATATATATATATATATATATATATATATTTAAGCATGTTCATAATATGCTTAATATGTACAATTTAAAATAGTTTAAATAATTACTAGAAATTAAAATAAAAACAACCTTTTAAAGAAGAGGCATTTCTAGGCCCTCAACCCAATAATAAATCTAAAAAGATAATAAAATATATTATTTAACATATAATTCACTTTTTGGTTGATAGAATTGTTTAAACAACTATTTAGTGATTTTGATCATTTTAATTGAATTTACAGTTTTATGTAATGTTAATACTAGTACAAGTGGGCAGGCTGGATTAAATGTTCAACATGTAAATGTGATTATCAAAAATGTTTGTTGGTATTGCAAAAAAGTAAAGGAGTGCCTATTTCAGTTCGAATATATATATGAATGTATTCATGTATAAAATAAACTGCGCTATATTAAACATACATCAGCTCTCAGATATAGAATTTTGAAATGAATAAAAAGTTTCATACAGTAAATCACTTCAGCACAGATGTCATTTAATGCTGTTGTCTTTCAACTCGGCGTCTCTGAAAACAGATCGGGTGTTGAGTTTAAAGACCCCCTTCCCGCGCTGATGATTTCAGACTGCTGGAAAAAGTCTGGAGGTTACTCTTGGAGGCTTTATGGAGGAGTAACTCGATCCTCCTCAAACAGAAACATGCCCATCTACTGTGACACCACATTAGTGGGAGAAGACAGATGAAGAAACACTGAAGCCATTGGTGAGCTCTTCACGCCGAGCGTCTGTCTGTCAGAGGCTTTTGATGCGGCTTCCACAGACGTGGCCTGGCTTCATGGAGAGCTACAGAGATGCCTATTTCTCACAGCTGTCAGCCAGAGCAAACTAACATTTACAGTTTTCATCTCCCGCCACTCTGACAGCTCTCTGAGAAGCCTTCTCCTAAACTATTCTCTGACAAAAAAGCCCATTTTCCTGCCTTTCCATTTCAGACCACAACAAAGGCATAATGTGATCTGAAGTGAGCAACGGGAAAGTGCAAAGTTCACTAGCGTAGAGCATCGCTGTCTGGAAGTCTGCAGTACTGTATCGATCCTCAAACTCAGTATTGATTATTGATAGTATGTTGATGAATACTTTAGGTATAAAGACTGGTGGCAGACGCTGGATCATTTAGTGTTGTCCTGGCACCAAAGTGGTGGGACGAACTTCCCCTGGGTGTCCGAACAGCCGGGTCTCTCGCTGTCTTCAAACCCAGACTGAAGACCCTCCTCTTCGGAGAGGACTCAGTGTGCAGAGTGTAGAGTGTGTGGAGGATTGTGGTCTTCAGACTGACCTCTGAGTTTAGTAGAGTCTAAGATTAGAGGATCTTTTAGATCCTAGCTGATACGAACTAGCTGAGGGCCTTTTCTGAGTAACAGTGAAGCTCTGAAGAAGAGCGTCTGCTAAACGTCGTAAATGCAGATGTTGTGTTTAAACCCCTACCATTAGATGTCAGTGTTGTACTCTTCAGATCCTGCTCTTCTGATTAGCTAAAAGTAAACTTTTCTTTACTCAGATTTTATGCAAATGCTGATTTATTTTTATAATTTTTTTATTTCTTGTTCACAGTATCACAAAACCGTTACTCCCTTACCGTGATACGCATCGCATCACCAGGTTCTTGCCAAATACACAGTCAACATTGAGACATTTGGAGCCACTGTTTTGGATTATATGCAGTTAATTTTGTTGCAACTCCTGGTTTACTCTTACATTCAGTTCTATAAAGAAACATGTTCCTGATAGAGATGAGTATGTGTGAATGTGAAGAAACTGTGAATTGATCTACTAGCGAACTTTCTGTAGATATGGTTCTTCTGTGACATCGCCTAAAGAACCTCTTGAAGGACCTTTATTTGAAAAGTCTAGTTCTTGACTTGGTTCTTCACTCCTGCATCTCTTTCTCATCCACTAAGAGGTTCTTCAGAGGACTAAAGCAGTAGCATTTCTAAGAACTGTAACCTGGAGCTGCAGGGCTACAACTGTATTTGGTCACAGTCCTGAGGGTTCTTTAACCCAGAGCCTGTAAAGCAGTATGGAGATGCATTTATGGCATTTTAGCTGCTTCTGGAAGCTGGAAAACAGGAAACACCTAAACCTGATCCGTACTGGAGTTCCCTCAGAATTACAGCCTCAAACACACCAACACTTAAACTACTACAGCTGCTGCTCAAAATATCAATAATTCACATTAATTAAGTCATTATTTCTATTTGATATAAAATAGTTCATAGAAAGACTCTGCTGTAGCTACCATACATCCCACTACTCTACTGTATGTCCCATTACTCTACTGTACATCCCTCTACTGTACCGTAGCTACCGTACATCCCACTACTCTACCATACATCCCACTACTCTACTGTACATCCCTCTACTGTACTGTAGCTACTGTACATCCCATTACTCTACTGTATATCCAATTACTCTACTGTATATCCCTCTACTGTACTGTAGCTACTGTACATCCCATTACTCTACTGTATATCCAATTACTCTACCGTACATCCCACTACTCTACTGTACATCCAATTACTCTACTGTACATCCCACTACTCTACTGTACATCCAATTACTCTACTGTACATCCTTCTACTGTACTGTAGCTACTGTACATCCCATTACTCTACTGTACATCCAATTACTCTACTGTACATCCCTCTACTGTACTGTAGCTACTGTACATCCCATTACTCTACTGTACATCCAATTACTCTACTGTACATCCCTCTACTGTACTGTAGCTACTGTGCATCCAATTACTCTATTGTACATCCCTCTACTGTACTGTAGCTACTGTACATCCCATTACTCCACTGTACATCCAATTACTCTACTGTACATCCCTCTACTGTACTGTAGCTACTGTACATCCAATTACTCTACTGTACATCCCTCTACTGTACTGTAGCTACTGTATATCCCATTACTCTACTCTATTGTAGCTACCGTCCATCCATTTACTCTACTGTACATCCATTTACTCTACTGTTCAGCCCATTACTCTACTGTATATCCCATTAATACTATATTTTTAGTTATTTACCCAGTTTATTTATATGTCACTGATCTCGATAGGTGTCAATAGTAAGTAATTCTAGATTTTATTAAGTTTCCTTCATGTTGCATCTTCTGTGAATTACACCATAATCATTGTTTGCCAGATTCCTGTTTCAGACAATCTGTGTTCAAAAGTATTTTTAAAGGAAAGCCCAGAGTATGGGCCCGGTAAGAGAAAAACACCCTCTCCCTCACTCACACTGAGTTTCAGAGATGGATTAAGTGGTGAAGTGCTGCCCAATACTGCATTACCTTTCCACACACACACAAACACACACACACACACACACACACTTTTCCACCTACAGCAGACAGGTCTCAGCGGATCAGTGACAAAGTGACTCCGGACATGATCTTTCTCTAAAGACTCGGGCTGACTGAAAGATGAGCTTGAGAAGTCAAACAGACAAAGAGCAGGCTGTGTGTGTGTGTGTTTTATATGTGTGTGTGTGTGTATGTGTGTGTTTTATGTGTGTGTGTGTTTTATATGTGTGTGTGTGTGTGTGTGTGTTTTATGTGTGTGTGTGTGTGTGTTTTATATGTGTGTGTGTGTGTGTGTGTTTTTTGTGTGTGTGAGTGTGTTTATGTTCATGTGTCCATGGCTAGTCGCAGCTTAAAGGGCACAGCTACTCAGAAAAGGACAAAAATCAATGACTCTCCACTGTCTGGCCCTGAATACTGACCATCCGAACCCTTTCTCACACAAACAGCTGCAGAAACACCTACCTCGTGCTTCCACTCACTGGCCACATTATTAGAAATGCCTAAATTGTGCTTGTTCACTGGCCACTTTATTAGAAACACCTAAATTGTGCTTCCACTCACTGGCCACTTTATTAGAAACACCTACCTCGTGCTTCTACTTACTGGCCACTTTATTAGAAACACCTACCTTGTACGTCCACTCACTGGCCACTTTATTAGAAATGCCTAAATTGTGCTTGTTCACTGGCCACTTTATTAGAAACACCTAAATTGTGCTTCCACTCACTGGCCACTTTATTAGAAACACTTACCCTGTGCTTCCACTCACTGGCCACTTTATTAGAAACACTTACCTTATGCTTCCAGTCACTGGACACAGAGTAGGCCTAAATATTTGAGATTATTCAAAAGTGTTTTACTACAGAATGTTTTTAAAATGAGTTATAATACAGAGCAGACAATCATAACAGAGCTTATTTACATATGTCAGTCCTTTATTATTGTAGATTGAAGAGAGGTTGGAATATTTCACACAGGCGTTACAAGTACAGGAGAACTGTAGGATCTGGGCTCTTTAAGGTTTTATTAGAAAGTAAGACAGCTTTCTCTTTTTAGTTAAATTAGTAAAACTCACAGTTATGAGCTCTTAATATTCCTGAAAATTTCCAAATCAAACTGAAGCTCTAGCTCAAACAGATGGATTGGACCAAAATTCTGGTGTCACGAGACTTGCATAACGCCATGACAACAGCGCCGAAATCAAAACACAGACTGGGGTAACGGACCGGCCAGCAGCTTCAGAGCTAAAATAATCAGGGATGTAATTGCACTCTGCTGCAGTAACCTGGTGACTCGTCCCCCTGGGTCTGATTAAAGCTATCTCCCCCGAGGAGGCTGGCTGGATTAGGCTCAGAAGCAGACCTGGCTTTACTGAGAGAGGGAAGCCTGGCAGATGTCTCTACTGAGCAGGAAAGCCCTCAGTATGACCTCCAAAACCCTCCAAAAAACAAGCAGTTCGGCCCTAGCTCCAAGTCCTCAGCTCAAATCACACAGGGCTGTTTTAAACTCGGGTTGCCAAGGTTTCTTTTTTTACTGCCACTGTTATCATTTTATAATAATGATAAATGTGTATTTCACAGCTAATTATATGTACAGCAATTTCTCTGTATATTTAGACAGATCATTCATTCATCCCAGAGTGAAAATCACTAAACTAATAAGCTAAAATAAAACTAAGATATAAACAAAAATATTTAAATATATTAATATTTAAATATTGATATTTCAAATATAGTAAAAAAACAATACACAAATTGTGAGGGTGTTGTTAGGTGGTTTCTAGACAGTTGCTAAGCAATTGGTACGGTATCCAATGTTGTTGCTACTACCCAGATACTACCCAGCTAACAGGTCCATGCTGGGCCGGTATGGTCAGCCCAACTGGGACCCAGAACATTTTGTTCTCAGGTTCCAAGTTGGCCCGACATACAGACGCCAACCGAGGTCAGTGATGAAACCAGGAGGGGTTAAACATGTGCCTTTGGGTTGTACACTGCATGAGGGACCTAGATGGGACCCATGCCAGATTAATGTGGGCTGTAACAACAGGGCCCATCCGGGAAGCCTAACTGGGTCCCATTAACAACATATATACATACCCACTCAGAGCCCATGCCCACCTGGAACCCACATAGCCCAGGTTCCCCTCTTGTAAGCCCCACATGAGCATGTTGACTGGGTAGGTGGTTGCTATAGTGTTTCAGGTGGTTGCTGGAGTATGACTAGGCAGTCACTATGGTATCTTATGTGGTTGCTAGGGTGTTACTAAGCAGTAAAATTAATAATATGTGGTTGCTAGGGTGTTACTAAGCAGTAAAATTAATAAAATGTGGTTGCTAGGGTGCTGCGTGGTGGTTTCTTTGATCTTTCTGTTAATGCAGAGCGATAAAGCTAAGATTATGGACGTTAGTGCAAAAATAATAGATTATCCTCTCATCAAGTGACTGATAGCTCCTTTCATCTTTTCTGATAACTTTGAATATGTTTTTAAAGATATTTCAAATGAATATCTTTGCCTCTTTATCTTCACTGTAGAAATATTAATGGGGTATGTCTTCCCAGAACTCATTACCCGTTAGAGTGACCATGGAAAGGGGTGTAGATCCAGCCCAACCATTGGAACAGTCTCTGATCCATATACAGTATCTTTATTACCATATTTAGACCATTCCTTTAGTTCAGTGAACTCACTCTGTCCCTTACTTACACTGTATGTCCAAATGTTTATGGACACTCTTTCTAATGAATGCCTTCAGCTACTGTACCATTGCTGACACAGAGGTGCAAATGCACACACACAAAGCTTGTCTAGTCCCCATAGAGAAGTACTGCCAATAGAATAGGACTCTCTGGAGCAGATAAACATGAACCTGTTGGCTCCATGCTGCCTAATGCCAGGTGTGCGCTAGAGGGGTATAAAGCCCCCCAGCATTGAGCAGTGGAAGAACTGTGTTCTCTGGAATGATGGTGGAAGAGCTCTATTCAGTACTTTTGGGATGATTCGGGGAGTTGGGGATGATGAGATGAGGTGGTGATCATCTAACATCATGATTTCACTTTCAACGCTTTTGTTGCCGAATGCAATCAAATCCTCACAGCAATGCTCCTCCAAAATCTAGTAGAAAGTCTTCTTCTCTGGATAGTAGAGACAGTTTCCCCAACATAAGCAGATCAACTATTTTATAACCCTTGATTTCAGAAGAAACAATGAATAAGAGGGTGTCCCTATACTTTTGTCCAAAATTGTGTATTACTAAATATCTGTAAATTTCATTTTAAATATGTCCTTAACTCAGACCTAACCCTGTCCCTAAACCTGAATTTAAGTCTCTTATTTACAGTTATTTAATGAACAGCAAATAGATTTTGTTAGGGAGTGAAATCTGGTTCTTCACTGTAAAGAACCTTTTTTAAAGAACCTTTGAAGACAGTAAACTGCACCTAAACCTGAACCTAACACTTTCAGTGTGAACCATCCATCCAAGTTTGAGAGTCTGATGCAGTTCTTCTACGGTGTGCCCTCAAAACCTAAACCTAAAGCCCAGACCTGATCCTGCTGTGTTTCAGAAGGCAGCCTGTTGACAGCGCAAGCGTTTGGAGACTTCTGTAAGAGAGCCTTCCCAATAAAGCATGTCCTCAGGCGTGCAGTGGTTCAGCCTGAGCAGGTCGGTGTTTATATTTATTAATGCAGTTTTAAATGTAGCTCGAAGGAGTCTGACCACTTCCGGACCACTTCGCCGGCCTCGTCTCCGCTCGCACGCAGAGAGCCCAGATAAATAAAACTGTCAGGACGGAGAGATGAGGGGTATTCGCTTCTATTACTACCAGATTTCTTTCTTGGCGGTGATTTCCACCACGCTTTACAGAGAGGCATCTGGCAGTGAGGCGCGTCCGTCTGCAGATTTCCGAACAGGCCTTCTGTTTTGAATTCTGCCAGGAACACTCCCCTTATTAAGTCAGAGCACGGAAGCAGTCACTTATTGTAAAGGAAATTTTCAACACAACATCTGCCTGCTCTTTTTCATCCCGGAATAAAGACACCCAGGGTAACACGCTTTTCTATCAAAGCCGAGCAGCGAGCGTCTATTGAGGAGGCCCAATCACGGCCGGCGGTGATTACAGCGCGCCGAGACCGTTTTAATGCACGATGCCATCCATTTCCCAGCCTTAACACAGCCTCATCTGTTTCAATGAATCTTCCATCGGCTCCGGCTGATAGCTTTCCTCCGCTTAGCCTGAAAAAGTGGGAAGCGCTGAGAGCGGCGATAGCTGAACGACCTTTTGTTGATCCGTTTTCATGAGAAAGCTGCATTTGGAAGAAGAAAAGGCACCGCTGCTGCGTTCCCACCGGCCGTTGCTGCAAAGTAAATGTGATAAAGTGTAGCTTCGGCTTTGTTGGTCTTGGCTTAACAGTGCCGACGGAATGAGAAATCCACCAGGAGTCGAGTGTTTTTGCTGGGAAATTTGTGATGTATGAACACTTTAGGGAAATACCTCCCCAATTCCAAATAGTTGGAAGTCAGGGGAATGATGAAGACCATCCTGTGTGTGCATGTGAGTGTTTTCATAGAGATTCAGGACCAGAACTGCAGAGAAAGCTGTGATATCTCCCTATCATATATAAAGAATTATATATCATTGCTATGGCTCATAAAATCATAAATCCTCCATTTTCCCTTCTCCTGTAAAGCAGCTGCTCTGGAGATAGGAGGTTTTTGTGCGATGATTGAAAATAATATAATGTAACTAAAGCTGCTGATTATCAGCCCCTCCGTATCGCGCCCTCCCCGGGACGATTCTGAGCCGCCGCGCACAGGCCCAAATAAGGACTTCTGCCTTGTTTGGTTCATGTGTTTGGTTCTTTTCATGTTTCGGTTCATGATTCAGATTTATTTGTGTTCATGTTTGGTTCATTGTGTCGATTCAGTGTGTCTCTTTCCTGTTCATGCGTTTCACCTGGGACTGGGGGTACCTAAGGAGCCTCGACATCTTAGTTCGAGGCAGAGAATTGCATGCTTGGAACCTTGAGGTCACCCGAAAGGTTCCCGTTACTGCTCATGGTGTGTTAAGGCCAGCTTCTACTCGATTTTCTCGTTCGCCAGCAGGCCACCCGGCCATTCAAGGACTCAGCTTGTTTCTCCTTTTTACTGGATTTATGTTCAGCTGCTTTTTCTGTTCTGATGAGATCTGGAACTTCTACTGCAAAACTCTCTGACCGGTGTGATATAGCTCTATACTCCTAACACCAGTGATGCCTATAGTAAAACACTTCCTCCACCATGTTTGACAGGTGATGTGACATATAGGCCCACAGGCATTATTAATCTGGAGCTGGTCCTCTTTGCTCTAAGCTCTACCAGCAGCAGCAGGTCTGGAGCTCTGCTGCAGTTACTGAGTCAGTTGGAGGCTTTTCTGCACTCTGCTCTGAGCTCAGCACTCGGCCCTGACCCCGCTCTGTAACTTTACGTGGTCTGACAGACACTCGGTGGCTGAGCTGCTCTCTGTGAGCTGTTCCTCCTAAACTCTTCCACTGTTCAATAATAACACCACTCACAGCTGATGGAGGAAGATCTAGGAGGGAGGAAATTTCACCAGCTGACTTGTTGTTGTTGGTGCAGCGGTGTCTCCTATTACATACAGAACCACGCTGGAGTTCAGTGAGCTCTTCAGAACCTCCCGTTCTTTCACTGATGTGTGGAAGAAAGACAGACTGCAGGACTAGAGGCTGGAGTTTATACAGCTGTGGCTGAATGAACGGGACTGAATCAGACACATGAATTCAGTGATTAAGTAATGTGTCCCAATACTCTTTTCTATATAGTTCATATGGAATGGAACTATAATGTCCTAAAAAGTTATAAAAACAAAGTGTATGTGTGTGTACGAGTGTGTGTGTCTGTGTGCCCCTGGCTCTCTCCTAACTCCCCTGATCTTAGAGGAATTGCTTCATCTGTTTTCCTAATTCAGCCTCTTATCTTCTCCATATCTGTCTCCGATTCCTTCTGCATTTCTCTTTCCTTCCCCTGAATGACTCACACTGCCACAGCAGTTTATTTAAGACTCACACTTGGCATATGGATAGACCATTAGTGTAAGCAATTAGTGTAATACTTCATGCTAATGCTGGGAATATTGCTGTTGCGGTGCTGTAGCGGGCATTAAATTGATGTACTCTTGCTTTTGCCTCGTGTGGTAATTTGGAGCAGTGTAGTGTCTAAATGTGGGGGTTTGACATTACGCTGATTGCTTCAACGCTACAAACATCAAGTTCACTCCAGAAACCGATTGCCTGCAGTCATTTGAGTTGCCCTGATTAATTTATTTGTGCATCATGAACTAATTAGTCTAAGAAAGCAACCAGAAATCACTGGGTGGCCAATTTCCTTAAATCTCAGGAGGAAACTCAGTTATTTGTGTTTTAACCTTTAGAAGTTGGTGTTATTGCCAGCGACAACAAAAGCACACTGTAATTGAATATTAATGAGCTCATTGAAATAAGTGGGGACAAATGGGTGTAACCTAACCTTTGGAATTAGTGTAGTATAACCATGGAAATGGGTGTAGCGTAATTATGGGAATTGGTTTTGTGTGATCATTTAAATGGATGTGAAAAATAGGTGTAGTATAACCATGGAAACAGCACAACCCTGGAAAAGGATGTAGTATAACCACAGAAACAGATCTTGTGTAACTATGGTAATGAGTGTAGTCTAACCATTAAATGTAATGTTTGCATAGAAATGGGTATAGCACAACAATGGAAATGGAGCGTAACCATGGAGGCTGCCATAAAGTAACCATGGAAATGAGTGTAGCGTAACCACGGTAGTTGCCAAAAAGTAATCATGGAAATAAGTCTAGCGTAACCATGGAAATGAATGTTTGCATTGAAATGGGTGTAGCATAACCATGCAAATCAGAATAATGTAACCATGGAAATAGAAGGGGCATGACACCCCCTTTCCCAGTGGGAGGTAGGTCTGTGCCCCTTGTTAACACTGTAGTGTAGGTGTGTGTTTGTGTGTGTGTGTGTGTGTGTGTGTGTGTGTGTATATGGTCTTTTCAGTTCTGTGAGACGCTGCAGCACCTCCTGATAAGTGAGATGAGATGGGATTGGTCTGAAGCCCCAGCTGTGTCTCTGCCTGGCATCTCCTCAGTCTTATTAGCGAGGGTCAGCCCGGTGCCACCAACATATGAGCAGCTCGCGCCAATCAATACGCTCAATACCCACAATGCACCTCTGCCCCATCTAACCTCCGAGCTAAAAATACAGCCGAGCGTTCAGACATCAGCGTGGGGTTTAGATCCCTGTAATTGCCGTCGCTCAGTAATCACGTTAATCCTTCTCCTGATAATAACGCTCAGGTGATGATCACTCCACCTCACTGCTGAACACACACTCAGCAACACACGCAGAGCAACACACACTCAGCAACACACAGGTGCTCACAGATCCCCCGCAGACACTAAGGCCTTCAGGACTGAGAGTCTCAAATAAAGATGAAACATGAGGCTGAGAGTACCACTCAACCAGTTTCAGAGCAGTCTGGATTTACTGCTGCGCCACTTATCACTGACCACTGACTTCATGTTTATTTGGGTTTATTCTAATGTTATATAGAGTTAATTACAGGTAGACACTCTCACTGACCACTGACTGTATGTTTATTTGGGTTTATTCGAATGTTATATAGAGTTAATTACAGGTAGACACTCTCACTGACCACTGACTTCATGTTTATTTGGGTTTATTCTAATGTTATATAGAGTTAATTACAGGTAGACACTCTCACTGACCACTGACTTTATGTTTATTTGGGTTTATTCTAATGTTATATAGAGTTAATTACACGTAGATGCTCTCACTGACCACTGACTTTATGTTCATTTGAGTTTATTCTAATGTTATATAGAGTTAATTACAGGTAGACACTCTCACTGACCACTGACTCTGTTTATTTGAGTTTATTCTAATGTTATATAGAGTTAATTACAGGTAGACACTCTCACTGACCACTGACTGTATGTTTATTTGGGTTTATTCGAATGTTATATAGAGTTAATTACAGGTAGACACTCTCACTGACCACTGACTCTGTTTATTTGGGTTTATTCTAATGTTATATAGAGTTAATTACAGGTAGACACTCTCACTGACCACTGACTTTATGTTCATTTGAGTTTATTCTAATGTTATATAGAGTTAATTACAGGTAGACACTCTCTCTGACCACTGACTTTATGTTCATTTGGGTTTATTCTAATGTTATATAGAGTTAATTACAGGTAGACGCTCTCACTGACCACTGAATTTATGTTTATTTGGGTTTATTGTAATGTTATATACAGTTAATTACAGGTAGACACTCACTGACCACTGACTTTATGTTTATTTGGGTTTATTCTGATGTTATATAGAGTTTTTAAGCAGCCAAACGATTATCTAGAGATGTCGGGCTTTATAAAGAACCATTAGATCTTAGTAAATATTAGTAAATAAACCAGATCATAGTAAATAGAAATGGACAGCTGTAAACATGCATTTCTGGACAATCTGAGTTCTCCAGCAGCTTGATCTGAAGGTGGAGCAGCATGTGGGCTGAGGTGGTAGAGTAACACTACAGGATTTTACACTAATATGACTCTATGGGTTCTGCAGCGTTACACAGCAGTTCTGGAGAGAGGTTCTCCTCCTGCAGCTCCACCACCAAACCTCCATAGTGCAGTAGCAGCAGCAGCGCTCCGGCCCGGAGTGGGAATGACGGAGGCGCCCTTCTCCCTGTTCCAGCCAGTGGAGCATCAGCATGATCCTGAAGGATCCTCTCCAGGGTGATGGTTTAAGGTGGAGCTGATACAGGATGATGGTTTAAGTTGGAACTGATACAGGGTGATGATTTAAGGTGGAGCTGATACAGGGTGATGGTTTAAGGTGGAGCTGATACAGGATGATGATTTAAGGTGAAGCTGATACAGGATGATGGTTTAAGGTGGAGCTGATACAGGATTATGGTTTAAGGTGGAGCTGATACAGGGTGATGGTTTAAGGTGGAGCTGATACAGGATGATGGTTTAAGGTGGAACTGATACAGGGTGATGATTTAAGAGGAACTGTGAAAACGTTTGGTCTCAAAACAAGAGTTTATGGCAGAGTTCCCGCCAGAAAGGATTTGGAAATCAGCCTCAACACAAATAACTGGAGCTGACGTGTATTCCCGCTCAGAGAGACTGACAGCTCAACTTAAAGAAACTCCTATGGCAGGCGAACACATCAAGTAAGAGAATTTCACAGAGATTTGTCTTCAAACCAGCCGAGATGAAAGAGATTTCCTCTCCGGAGAGATTCCCTATCTCTGCCCCAGACGTATTTATTCTGCCTCGCTCTGAACGGTCTCCCACCGAGGAGATTCGGCCTATATTTGATTATTATGATTCCAACATGCTGCGATATTAACGTGGCTTAGCAGTGACACTGCGCTGCGGTTCACTTTCACTCGAGCTGATGTTGAGATTTGTGTATTTCTGTGTTTTTCAGTCTCTTTTCACGGATGAGAGAAAACAGCGAACAGTGATTTCTCCAGCCCTGTTTTGAGGCCGGGCTCGGTTCTACGTCACTGTAATCACCAAAAATTGATTCCAGGTGGCAAGCGTGTGAATTGTCTGCGAGTGTGAGTGATTTTGTGAGTGTGTGAGTGTGGTTCATGCTCATAAACCTGCAGAGACGAGGGTCAGTCTGTTAACAAAAGCTGGACGTGTTCTATTCATCCACTAGAATAGAGGTGGTCCACTTCCATGGCTGATAATCAAAGACTTCCCGCTGCTCCTGCGTGGTCCGACAGACGTTTCCAGGATTGGTGAGACACTGTTTACACACTCTTTCTGCCTGAAAGCCCTGTATACACAAACACACACACACACACCGTCAGTGGTGCTCTATAAACAAACCGCCACCTTCATTGTGTGGGAATTAATGTCGCTCAGGATGAACAGTTACTGCGCTGTCACGCTTTTTCTTCACACTGAAAAAAAATCCATAGCCGAAGCTTCAGAAAACAGCAGCTCAATAAGAGAAAGGGACAAAAACGGTCTGTCTCAGCTCTCACAAACATTCTCACAAACATTCTCTGAGAGTTTTGGGCTTGTTTGAGTTTGCTTTTTGTAATAAACACATTATGACAAAAGTATTGGGACACCTGCTCATTCACTGCTTCTGCTGAAATCAAGGGTATTAAAGAGTTGATCCTGAATTTGTTGGAGTAACTGTCTCTAGAGTCTAGAGAAGAAGACTTTCTACCAGATTTTGGAGGAGCATTGTGGTGAGGATTTGATTGCATTCAGCCACAAAAGCATTGAGAGTGAGGTCAGGATGTTGGATATTGATCACCACCTCACCTCATCATCCCAAACTTCACAAGTCTTCCCAAACAAAAGTACTGGATGGAGATCCACCACCATCATTCCAGAGAACACAGTTCTTCCACTGCTCCACAGCTCCTCAATGCTGGGGGGCTTTATACCCCTCTAGCCCACGCCTGGCATTAGGCAGCATGGAGCCAATAGGGTCATGATTATTTTCTCCTATTCTATTGGCTGTGTGTCTGCATTTGCACATCTGTTTCAGCAATGGGTGCAGCCTAGCTCCTGTTAGACGATAAAGGTGCAGTCTGGGTGGGCTGTGAATCGCCTAGTTAAGAGTGGAGGTCCATCGCAAGTGATGCACAATACAAGCCTGAGCCTGAACCTCCATTACACGGCTTCCAGCTACCGTCTATAGAGGAGCTGCTTGGGCTGAAGAATGGAAAGAAGCTGTGGATCAACTGAAAATGTCCTAATCTGAGTGGGCTGCAGCCAAAAACACTGCATTCATAGAGTGGTACAGAGGAATCAGTGCTGAATCACGCTGTGAGGGACTGTCATCCTACTGATAATTACAGTGAAACAATACGCAGAGCTGTAAACATGAGTCAGTATGACATTTTGTCAGTGTTATAGGATATATATATATATATATATATATATATTGGATGTGCTTGTGTCTCACAAATAATGCTCATATGATCCACACGCTCATTCTGACAGACTGTAATACACTACAGGAAGCGTAGGGGGCGCTCTATAAAGCTCTATTATGTTCATATTTTCCACACGCTCATTCTGACAGACTGTAATACACTACAGGAAGCATAGGGGGTGCTCTATAATGCTCTAATAATGCTCTATAATGTTCATATGAGCCACACGCTCATTCTGACAGACTGTAATACACTACAGGAAGCATAGGGGGCGCTCTATAAAGCTCTATTATGTTCATATTTTCCACACGCTCATTCTGACAGACTGTAATACACTACAGGAAGCGTAGGGGGCGCTCTGTAATGCTCTATTATGTTCATATGATCCACACGCTCATTCTGACAGACTGTAATACACTACAGGAAGCGTAGGGGGCGCTCTGTAATGCTCTATTATGTTCATATGATCCACACGCTCATTCTGACAGACTGTAATACACTACAGGAAGCGTAGGGGGCGCTCTATAATGCTCTATAATGTTCATATGATCCACACGCTCATTCTGGCAGACTGTAATACACTACAGGAAGCGTAGGGGGCGCTCTAGAATGCTCTATAATGTTCATATGATCCACACGCTCATTCTGACAGACTGTAATACACTACAGGAAGCATAGGGGGCGCTCTAGAATGCTCTATAATGTTCATATGATCCACACGCTCATTCTGACAGACTGTAATACACTACAGGAAGCATAGGGGGCGCTCTAGAATGCTCTATAATGTTCATATGATCCACACGCTCATTCTGACAGACTGTAATACACTACAGGAAGCATAGGGGGCGCTCTAGAATGCTCTATAATGTTCATATGATCCACACGCTCATTCTGACAGACTGTAATACACTACAGGAAGCGTAGGGGGCGCTCTAGAATGCTCTATAATGTTCATATGATCCACACGCTCATTCTGACAGACTGTAATACACTACAGGAAGCGTAGGGGGCGCTATATAATGCTCTATAATGTTCATATGATCCACACGCTCATTCTGACAGACTGTAATACACTACAGGAAGCATAGGGGGCGCTCTATAATGCTCTATAATGTTCATATGATCCACACGCTCATTCTGACAGACTGTAATACACTACAGGAAGCGTAGGGGGCGCTCTATAATGCTCTATAATGATCATATGATCTACACGCTCATTCTGACAGGCTGTGATACACTACAGGAAGTGTAGGGGGCGCTCTATAATGCTCTATAATGATCATATGATCCACACGCTCATTCTGACAGACTGTAATACACTACAGGAAGAGTAGGGGGCGCTCTATAACGCTCTATAATGTTCATATGATCCACATGCTCATTCTTACAGACTGTAATACACTACAGGAAGCGTAGGGGGCGCTCTATAATGCTCTATAATGATCATATGATCCACACGCTCATTCTGACAGACTGTGATACACTACAGGAAGTGTAGGGGGCGCTCTATAATGCTCTATTATGTTCATATGATCCACACGCTCATTCTGACAGACTGTGATACACTACAGGAAGTGTAGGGGGTGCTCTATAATGCTCTATAATGTTCATATGATCCACACGCTCATTCTGACAGACTGTAATACACTACAGGAAGCATAGGGGGCGCTCTATAATGCTCTATAATGCTCATATGATCCACACGCTCTTTCTGACAGACTGTAATACACTACAGGAAGCATAGGGGGCGCTCTATAATGCTCTATAATGCTCATATGATCCACACGCTCTTTCTGACAGACTGTAATACAATATGTGTATCCAGAATGGAGTTCTGAATGTACTGTATATCCAATGTTTATTTATGGTTCTTCATTAGTGGTGGTCAGTGACCGAAGTCTGAGCTACTCCCGTCCAGATCCTTTATTTGCTCAGGTTGCAACACTGGTTAAAGCAATATTTGCTTTAGTGGTTTCAGCTGAAATGGGAGGACCCTTAAACAGATTAGAGCTGTTTTCGTTAAAGCCCACGCTGCTAATTGAAGGCCGCTGTGTCCACTGTTAAAAAATGAGGTGACCAAGCGAGTGACCTTGGACATCCAACACCACATTCCAGCCTGGAATTCAACCCACGAGAAAAATTACTCTTATAGCTTTCCCATCCTGACCGAACCTGACCCCGCATCTTCACCGCAGCTCTGGGGCCATATGGGCTGACCTTTGACCCTGTCTTGGTTTGGAATACCTCTCACCAACACAGGAGCCACACCATAGACCACAGACTGCGGTGAGTAAGAGCTACATTATGAGGGGGTCTGTAGTGAGGTTTAGGGTAGTAAGGCAGGGTGCTCAAACTTTTTGCCTCGGAGGGGCCAAGATGCAGAGTTTGTGGTGGGCCGAGGGCATGAACAAATGAAGAAAGCTTCAGGTTCAGACTGAGGCTTTAAAAGTGTACTTTACAACACTGTGGTCCACACACTCCACACTCTTCCACACTACACACTCAGCTTCTTCCTATGCAGGGTCACGGTGGGTCCAAGGCCTACCCGGAATCACTGAGCGCAAGACAAGAATAGCCCCTGGATGGCGTGCCAGTCTATCACAGGGTAACACACACACCTATTCACCTACACACACTCACTCCTAGGGGCAATTCTAAACCAAAGTCCAGAACTTTATAATAAATGTATTATTCAACTCAGAGATCTCATTTAAATGCATTAGACTATCAGAGTAGTTCCCCTACCTCAGTGCTAACAGATACTGTATATCCAACCTGCACTGTATACCCATGATTATGCTGTACGTCACATAAAATCCCCCAAAAACCTGAAAACACACACAAATTCCTTCTTGTTTATATACTCTACATGGACAAAAGTAATTGGCCGCCTTCATTGTGTGGGAATTAATGTCGCTGTGTGGTAATGTTTTTTTCTTCACACAGAAAAACATCCATAGCCAAAGCTTCAGAAAAACGGTCTCTCTCAGCTCTCACAAACATTCTCTGAGTATTCTGAGTTTGTGTTTGTCTTAGTCGCATCAGAAACACATTATGACAAAAGTATTGGGACGCCTGCTCATTCCTTATTTCTTCTGAAATCAAGGGTATTAAAAGAGCTGATCCTGCTTCTGCTGGAGTAACTGTCTCTACTGTCCAGAGAAGAAGACTTTCTGCTAGATTTTGGAGGAGCATTGCAGTGAGGATTTGATTGCATTCAGGGACAAAAGCATTTGTTAGTGAGGTCAAGGTGTTAGATAAGATAAGATAATCCTTTATTAGTCCCACAGTGGGGGAATTCACAGTGTCACAGCAGCAAAGTGATAGCAAAACACTAATGTAGATATATTACCACTATATACACTAGAAATAATAGAAGTAAAAAACATTAAATAAAAAGAAACAGAAATTTCTAAAATCTAAATCAATCAATCAATCAATCAATTAATCAATCAGCTTTTACTGAAAACTGATTACTTATAACTAAATCATTTTAACAAATCAATATAAAATAAATGAATGTAAAACACATCTCAGACTAAACACGTCAGTGAGTGGCTGTGCTGTGATGCACTGTCTATTGTGTAATCCTGATTTAATGGAGGTGTTAGACAGGAGGACATTTCCACTGTTCTGAGAGCCATGACCCAACATCCAGCCTCAGTCGTCTCAGTCCTGAACACACAATCGGCAATCAGCCGCATCCGTACAGTAAGCAGGGGCCCCCGTCCTCTGCAGGAAGGGCCACCGCAGACACACACTCATGCTGTAATCACATTGCGCAAAATTCTCAGCAGCAGCAGCAGCAGCAGCGTCCTTATTCCTATCCGCAGGCCGAGCGCTCCCCACGATCCGCCTGCCTGCTTTTCATTTGTCACAAACACACACAGCAGACGCTCTAAATATAGCAGGACCCCTCCTAGGCCGCTCTCGGCTTTTAATTGGTTCCTCTCCCCTCACCGCTGAGACGGAGTCACAAAGCAATTAAAGGCCGGCGTCTCTGCTCAGGTACGAGAGGAGCCGCCTGCTACTGATGTTATTTCCAGCATTGGGGTGCAGACGCACGGAGAGCGCTGTACTTTAAACATCACACGGCCCCTCATGACTTCAACAAGACAACAACAACCACTTCTTCTCTTTTTTTCCTGCCAGAACGAGCGCAGCCGGAACAACACACACGGCTCCGGCGCAGGAACGTGTTCTCAGATGCCTTTGATAGCTCTGTGGACCTTTTCCGGCTCGGCTCACCCTGTTTATCTCCGTCTGTCTGTAGATGACTGTGGAGCAGATGCAAAGATGCAAAGCTCTCATCCTCTCTCATCTCTTACCGTTGATTATTAGGGTGTTTTCACACCTGTAGCTGGTTTGCTCTCCTCAGTTAAGGAGTTGTAAACTTTTTAAAATTGATTTTTAATTTTTTACCTTTTTCTAACAATTTGGTTCTGCAACCTCCCGTTTCTAGCTCCCCCCAAGCACTATGTGTACAATGCTCCCAAAACTAGGAGGGTAAGGACTCAGATACCTGTGAAGGCAGACACCTCCTCTTTAACTGTAGTGGTTGGTGTGGCGCAACAGATAACACCACTACCTGCCACTGAGCTACCACATCATGTGGGAGTCTAGGGTTTGATTCCCGGTCTGGGTGACTGTGCTGTGCTACACCAATAAGAGTCCTTGGGCAAGACTCCTAACACTACAGTGCCATCTGCCTCTCTCCACCACTGATTGTGGTGAGCGCATTAGCTTGCTGTGAGCACAACTTAGCTCTCTTGGAAAAAGTCCAAGCGCACCAAAATGCATCACAACAAACCACATGAGAACATTCCTGTCGCTGACTGGACCAGACTGGGACTACATCCACCCATCCTGGTGTGTGTTGGGTGACGGTTGTTGTGAGGGGTGAAGCATTCTTGGGAATTAAAAGGTGCTAAATAAGTGTAAGATTCATTCATTTAGAGCTCTGGTTTGGACGGACGACCCATTTTGGATAATTTTGGTGTGGAGATTTAAGCCATAATGGTTACTTTCCCAATTTAGATGAAAAAGGCTAGGCGGTGCCTGTTTCACAAGGAGCAAGGAATGTCTTCAGCAGCCTCCCAGGTTCTGTCTGATGTGAAATATCTGAATTTTTGAATATATCTTTATATTTATATATTTTTGTGTTTTTATTCACGATGAGTTTGGAGAACAGAACACAGAACCTCAGACCAGGCTAATTGCATCAGGGTAGCAGCCCTGTATGAATGTCCACTCAATCAGAGTAACAGCCAGGGATGGAGTGGTCATCTGGAGAACCAGGACAATTCCCAGTGGGCCACTATGTGTGTGAGTGAGAAAGAGAAAACTGTATCCTCAGTGCCTGGACAACGGCCAAGCACGCAAACACTGTCACCTGGAAAACCAGCCATAACATCGAGAGGTGAGGTTCAGGGTGATATTCCACACTCAGTGTTATTGTCTGAGGCTGGGTTGAGTCCGAGTTGACCAGTACCGGTCAGTACATAGTCCCCAGTTCCCAGTCCAGCCCTGGGATCAGCTGCCAACGTCAGCTTGGTTAGGAAGACGACTGGTGCTGCTAGTCAGTGACACTGTGTGTTCTTGTTTTATCTGTGTTAGAATGATCAGGGGACGTTCTTCAGGGATGGAGATGAATCGATGCTCCTACAGAAGCATCTCTCTCGCTTTCTCTCGCTCACTGTCTCTCTCGCTCTCTCGCTGTCTCAAATCATTGTAAGTATCAGAGCTGTTTGTTTGCTGACAGTGACTCTATAAAGCAGCCGCTCGCTCGCTGTGATCTGGCCAGAGACAAATTGCTTGGTGCTGACAAACACTCCGAGGTAAAGGAGCCGGTTCCTCAGCAGCTGCTGAAATTAAACAGAGCTGAGTGAGGAGGAAGATCAAAGACACCTCTTTATTTGACTTGACATGATCGAGGAGAGACAGGGGGGGGGGTTATGACTAAGTATAACCTGTTGATTAGGTTCAATTATTCAAAACACCCATAAGAACAGTCTAATTGCTATACATAGTGATATTATCGTAGATTCCCACATCAAACAGAGGCTGAGTGCTCCAGTGGACTAAGGTGCTGACACCATGAGCTGAGGACCACTAGGTCATGCTGCTTGCCATCGGCAGGCGGAGTCAGAGAGAGCACAACTGGCCTTTCTCTTTTAGGGGTGGGCTGATTGCACGTCCTCCCCACTTTACTCCTTGTGTGATGCTGAGGTTGTGATGTTGGTCAGTGCAGGCGTCTGTTAGAGCTGGGGAGCTGGGTTTCACATAGGCATAGGTTAGTCTTCACCATCCTTGTGTTGGGGGCATGGCCAGTGATGAGAGGAGTTCACATGAACAGGGATTGGGTAATTGACCTTCTACATTGGGCAGAAAAATGGGGTTAGATTAGAAGTAAATGATTTAAATGAAATAATATACTGTGTATTTCAGTGTTATTTTGAAGCATTTCTATTGGTCCATTTATCATGAAATCCGGAGACAATGTGTATAATATAAACAACTGCCAGATTGACATTATGAAGAAAATTGAAAAACATGGATATATAAGGTTTTTGAATGGTAGTGACAATATACACTATATGTCCAAAAGTTTGTGGACACCCCTTCTAATGAATGCATTCAGCTACTTTACACTTGCTGACACAGATGTGCAAATGTACACAAACAGCTTGTCTAGTCCCTGTAGAGAAGAAGTACTGCCAATAGGTATAGGACTCTCTGGAGCAGATCAACATCATGACCAGGCGTGGGCTAGAGGGGTATAAAGCCCCCCAGCATTGAGCTTCTCTTGAATGATGGTGGAGCTCCATCCAGTACAACACTGAATGAGCAGGTGTCCCAATACTTTTGTCACTACAGTGTATGTGTGTGTGTGTGTGTACTGTGTAGACCCTGATTATAACCGTGTTGTGTTTAATGTAACAGCATGTTCAGGATCTGTTAAACACAGAAAGCCCGTTGCTGCTCCAGCTCTGTTGCAGTTCTGGATCCGTGTCCAGTTCATTCTAGTGGAGAGTGGACCGTGACCTCTACTGGAGCTAAACTGGGGTCAGTGTTCGTCCATTTGTCAGAACAAGCATTTTTTTGGACCCTTACCAGCCCGCCTGGCTCTGCAGTGCTTTTCCCACACTGAGTGTTTCAGTGCCCACAGGCCTCAGAGCCCAGGGCACATCCCCTGCACACACGCACTCACACGCACGCACACACACACACACACACACAAACACACTCTCACACACACACACATTGAACTCACACACACACACGCACACACACACACTTACATGGTTCTCCCAGAAGTGCTGATGGGCAGCACTGGGAGCCGGCGAGGCCCGGAGCGATGCTGGGAGCACAGGAAGAAAAGAGGAAGGAAAGAAGTGATGATGCTGGAGGAGCACGGCCAAGGGCGAGCGAGAGAATTAATAACTCACTCTCTCTCTCCTTCCTCCACACCTCCACATCTCCATCCACCCTTCCTCTCCTCTATCTCCATCCCTCCATCTCTCCACTCCACTATCCCCATCCACCCTTCCTCTCCTCTGTCTCCATCCCTCCACTCCTCTATCTCCATACCTCAACTCCTCTATCTCCACCCTTCCTCTCCTCTATCTCCATCTCTCCATCCCTCCACTCTTCTATCTACATCCCTCCACTCCTCTATCTCCATCTCTCCATCCCTCCACTCTACTATCCCCATCCACCCTTCCTCTCCTCTATCTCCATCCCTCCACTATCCCTATTCACCCTTCCTCTCCTCTATCTCCATCTCTCCATCCCTCCTCTCCTCTATCTCCATCCCTCCACTCTTCTATCTACATCCCTCCACTCCTCTATCTCCATCTCTCCATCCCTCCACTCTACTATCCCCATCCACCCTTCCTCTCCTCTATCTCCATCTCTCCATCCCTCCACTCCTCTGTCTCCATCCCTCCACTATCCCCATCCACCCTTCCTCTCCTCTATCTCCATCTCTCCATCCCTCCACTCCTCTGTCTCCATCCCTCCACTATCCCCATCCACCCTTCCTCTCCTCTATCTCCATCTCTCCATCCCTCCACTCCTCTGTCTCCATCCCTCCACTATCCCCATCCCTTCACTCCTGTCTCCATCCCTCCACTATCCCCACGCACTCTTCCTCTCCACTATCCCCACCCACTCTTCCTCTCCTCTATCTCCATCCACCCTTCATCCCCTCTATCTAAATCCCTCCACTTTTCTATCTCCACCCTTCCTAGATTTTCATTCTTCCTTTCCATTCCTCCACCAATCTCTTCCCTCCATCCTTCTCTCTCTCTCTGTTATAGTGTGTGTGTGTGTTGGGGGGGGGGGGTATGGGGCTCAGTGTCCAGCATATGCTCAGAGATTTGGTTAATAAATAATTCAATTAAATGAGCTCCCATCTGCTTCTGCTGCCGAGGACCCCCGGACCCCCAACATACAGCTGTGCCTTCCGGTCCCACAGCACCTCTCTCTATCATCACTCTCTCTCTAACTCTCTGTCTATCTTTCTGCCTCTTCCCTTTCTCTCTCTCTCTCTCTCTCTCTCTCTCTGTTTCTCTCTCTGTTTCTCTCTCTTTCTCTCTCTCTCTCTCTCTCTCTCTCTCTCTCTCTCTCTCTCTCTCTGTTTCTCTCTCTTTCTCTCTCTGTCTCTCTCTCTTTCTCTCTCTCTCTCTCTCTCTCTCTCTCTCTCACTCTCTCTCTCTCACTCTCTCTCTCTCTCTGTCTCTCTGTTTCTCTCTGTTTCTCTCTGTCTCTCTTTCTCTCTCTGTCTCTCTCTCTCTCTCTCTCTCTCTCTCTCTCTCTCTCTGGATGTTTACGTAGAAGCCCCTGATCGACACACAGCGACCGGAAATAAAAGCCTGTCATGAATTATTCATCTCTAACCTTTAGATGCCAAATTAGATCCCTCATTTACCCCTCTGTGTAGAACGGCTCCGTTTAGCGAGGGTCCGGGGTTAATTTGCACGTTAATGAATTAACGCTAATGAACATAGAGCAACAGGAGCTCTGTCTCACTGAGGCAAAGCTCCTGAAACAGTGTCTACCTTCATCCCTTCACTCGTACACATGAGCTGGGGAGGCTGAGCTGAAGCGAGGCGTATTTTTAGAACGAGCCCGAGGCGCAACTGAATTAGGTAACACGTATAGGCTCGGTGATGGTGCCGTAACCGCTCACACGCTGTCACACTGCAGAGCTACCAAACACGACACCGTCTCATAGTTCTATTACTCACAGAACCAGCATTACCCGTGCTACTGACCAATCACAAGGTCAACATGACTCCACCATCTCTTAGACTCGCAACCTGGAGAGACCTGGACACTCTCTCATTAAGGTGAATATTAATAACTCTAAATGTAGGTATTGTGATATACACTGAGGAGGCGGAGCTACAGTCTCTCATTAGGGTGAATATTAATAACGCTCTAAATGTAGGTATTGTGATATACACTGAGGAGGCGGAGCTACAGTCTCTCATTAGGGTGAATATTAATAACGCTCTAAATGTAGGTATTGTGATATACACTGAGGAGGCGGAGCTACAGTCTCTCATTAGGGTGAATATTAATAACGCTCTAAATGTAGGTATTGTGATATACACTGAGGAGGCGGAGCTACAGTCTCTCATTAGGGTGAATATTAATAACTCTAAATGTAGGTATTGTGATATACACTGAGGAGGCGGAGCTACAGTCTCTCATTAGGGTGAATATTAATAACGCTCTAAATGTAGGTATTGTGATATACACTGAGGAGGCGGAGCTACAGTCTCTCATTAAGGTGAATATTAATAACTCTAAATGTAGATATTGTGATATACACTGAGGAGGCGGAGCTACAGTCTCTCATTAGGGTGAATATTAATAACTCTCTAAATGTAGGTATTGTGATATACACTGAGGAGGCGGAGCTACAGTCTCTCATTAAGGTGAATATTAATAACTCTAAATGTAGGTATTGTGATATACACTGAGGAGGCGGAGCTACAGTCTCTCATTAGGGTGAATATTAATAACGCTCTAAATGTAGGTATTGTGATATACACTGAGGAGGCGGAGCTACAGTCTCTCATTAGGGTGAATATTAATAACGCTCTAAATGTAGGTATTGTGATATACACTGAGGAGGAGGAGATACAGTCTCTCATTAGGGTGAATATTAATAACGCTCTAAATGTAGGTATTGTGATATACACTGAGGAGGCGGAGCTACAGTCTCTCATTAGGGTGAATATTAATAACTCTAAATGTAGGTATTGTGATATACACTGAGGAGGCGGAGCTACAGTCTCTCATTAGGGTGAATATTAATAACTCTAAATGTAGGTATTGTGATATACACTGAGGAGGAGGAGCTACAGTCTCTCATTAGGGTGAATATTAATAACTCTAAATGTAGGTATTGTGATATACACTGAGGAGGCGGAGCTACAGTCTCTCATTAGGGTGAATATTAATAACGCTCTAAATGTAGGTATTGTGATATACACTGAGGAGGCGGAGCTACAGTCTCTCATTAGGGTGAATATTAATAACTCTAAATGTAGGTATTGTGATATACACTGAGGAGGCGGAGCTACAGTCTCTCATTAGGGTGAATATTAATAACGCTCTAAACGTAGGTATTGTGATATACACTGAGGAGGAGGAGCTACAGTCTCTCATTAGGGTGAATATTAATAACTCTAAATGTAGGTATTGTGATATACACTGAGGAGGCGGAGCAACAGTCTCTCATTAGGGTGAATATTAATAACGCTCTAAATGTAGGTATTGTGATATACACTGAGGAGGAGGAGCTACAGTCTCTCATTAGAGTGAATATTAATAACTCTAAATGTAGGTATTGTGATATACACTGAGGAGGAGGAGCTACAGTCTCTCATTAGGGTGAATATTAATAACGCTCTAAATGTAGGTTTTGTGATATACACTCATTGGGGGTGAGCAGGAGCTTGTCCAGTCTCGTCACAGTAGCTGTAGAAGAATACAATAGTGGGCGGGGCTTGCACATATCTGTTATTCCTGGACATTTGGTGCAGGGTGTTTTCCAGGTGAACCGGTGTGTTCACAGTGCAGTGCTGCGTCTCTGTGACGGTTCCTCTTTGGTCGTTATCTGAGTCTGAGACGAGTCTTGTTTTGACAGAAGCTCTTTGAAATATTGCCTGACGCTTTGCTCTGGTAACAGGAGGTTGATTAGGTGTCTGCGTCCCCCTCAGCTGCACAGGTGTCATTTTACTCCGTCGTTCCCACTAACAGATTAGGCTTCTGTGGAAGGCCAGAAATTGGAATTACATCAAGAAGCCAGTCTGATTCATCCCTGTTGACAGATATCTCTAAAAACAGTTGTCTTTCTTCAGATGATGTGAAGTGAGAGAAGGCCCAGAAGGCTCTTTTTAGTGTTTCTGTCTAAAGCAGACAGCTGTAGTGCAAACTCAACGTCTCACTGACTTTCCACCGACTTCAACTCACACACATGTCGACGTACACTGCAAAAAAAGTCTGTCTAGGTGAGTGATGGTGCAAAATTAATTTTGCGATATTTTTATGAATATCATGAGATTATTTGTAGATTTATTTTAGAATTTTATTAAGATTTTTTGTATTTCAAGAGAAATTCCAAATAGTAAATAAATATGAATTATAGAACAAGAAAAAGGAAAAGCATGAGATATTGTTGTGGAAAATGACATATTGTTGATATTGTCTCAGAATCTCAGGATGAATGGACCAATAGAAATGCTCCAATATGACTTGGAATAAATGAGGGTTTATCCTCCTCCTGTAAAACCGGTATTTAGGCAATACAAGGTTGTTGTGTGACAGAGATGATCTACTCACTTAAACACACTGTTAGTAAAAATGTCTAGAAAGTGGAGGAATAGTGTTAAATTATTTAAAGTATGTGAATCATCTTAAACATCTTAAAGTATTGAGATAATGATATCAGTTATGAAGACTACATTTAATAACAGTAATATCCAGTATGAATCTCTAATAACATTAATATCCAGTATGAATCTCTAATAACATTAATATCCGTATGAATCTCTAATAACATTAATATCCAGTATGACGTTTTAATAACATTGATATCCAGTATGAAGTTCTAATAACATTAATATCCAGTATGAATCTCTGATGACATTAATATCCAGTATGAAGCTCTAATAACATTAATATCCAGTATGAAGTTCTAATAACATTAATATCCAGTATGAATCTCTAATAACATTAATATCCAGTATGAAGCTCTAATAACATTAATATCCAGTATGAGGCTCTAATAACATTAATATCCAGTATGAAGCTCTAATAACATTAATATCCAGTATAAAGTTCTAATAACATTCATATCCAGTATGAAGCTCTAATAACATTAACATCCAGTATGAAGTTCTAATAACATTAATATCCAGTATGACGTTTTAATAACATTAATATCCAGTATGAAGCTCTAATAACATTAATATCCAGTATGAAGCTCTAATAACATTAATATCCAGTATGAAGTTCTAAAAGCATTAATATCCAGTATGAAGCTCTAATAACATTAATATCCAGTATGAAGCTCTAATAACATTAACATCCAGTATGAAGCTCTAATAGCACTAATTTCCAGTATGAAGCTCTAATAACATTAATATCCAGTATGAAGCTCTAATAACATTAATATCCAGTATGAAGCTCTAATAACATTAATATCCAGTATGAAGTTCTAAAAGCATTAATATCCAGTATGAAGCTCTAATAACATTAATATCCAGTATGAAGCTCTAATAACATTAACATCCAGTATGAAGCTCTAATAGCACTAATTTCCAGTATGAAGCTCTAATAACATTAATATCCAGTATGAAGCTCTAATAACATTAATATCCAGTATGAGGCTCTAATAACATTAATATCCAGTATGAAGCTTTAATGAAATGATTTGATAGTTAAGGTCTGACTGTTTGACTGTGGAGGTCAGTAGGCTGGCTCTTCCTGGCTGAGATGTGAAATGAGCTCTATGTGGGCTGACCTTGCTGAGTAAACAAAGGCAAAATGAAGAAATATGAAAGCCAACACAGCACTGAGTGACAGGCAGCGATCGGCTGCTCAAACCACGAGGCCCTCAAATCCTCGCCGGGTATTAGCATTAGCCCTCGATTTTACATATTTCCCTGGAGATGTCCTTCCATTCCATACCTGACCAAAGCTCTGACCAGAGACGTATTAGCACACACAGACAGACAGTTTGAGGACCTTACTGAACTTCAAATAAACATGCTGTTGTGTGTGAGAAAAACACAGCCTGGCTGGTCAAACTGGTATGTTTGAGTTTAATGGTTTAGCTGGTTTGTAAGTAAGATCAACCGGACCAAGCTAGACCCTGGTGGATCAAGCGTGTTGACCAGCTTAGTAATACTGGTCTCAATGGTCGACCAGCTTTGTCATGCTAGTCCAGAATGACTATACTGGTCAACCAGCATGGTCATACTGGTGGTCTAGCTTGGTCAGGTTGACTATACTTACAGACCAGCTGAACAATTAACCATCAACTTAAATATCCCGTATGAAAGCTGAGAGCTATACTGGTCAACCAGCGATACCAGCTTGAGCTGGCCAGGCTGCAATTGAGTTTCTTCATGCTGGTTGTCCAGCTTGGTCTTGGAACATACACTGTGCTGGTCAAGAGCTGGTGAATCAGTCAGCTTTCCAGTGTAGGGTGTTGTTGTCGTCTGGATGACCAGTTTTTCACTTTGACAGCATTGGATCAGTAAAGCTGAGACCAGTATTACTTCCTATGGTCTTGTTATACTTATTAAACAAGCCTGTGTTTGAATGTACTAACAGCTGGTGCTACTGGTTCCCAGTCATCAATAACGGTCAGTAAGTAGAAGAGCATTTTATTCTGATCTGAATCTGATGGAGAATGACTCAAACCAGCCATGCAGAATGTAAAATGAATGTAAATGTAATTCTATAATTAACTGTTTACAATACTTTGTTTTAATACTGGTTTATTACTTTTATCTTGTATGTACATTTTACTTGTATCTCCATTTTTGAAGTTTTGGGGGTTTTTTGTTTAATAATGGCAGTTGTCTTTTATATTGTATCAGAATCAGGGGCACTGACAGGGATTTTAGGTCCTATGATAAGATATTACACTGGGCCCTTACACTTTGGCAAAAAGAATTTTGCCAAAAATAATATTCTTTTAAGGGCCCCTGTCAGTCACCGGCCCTTAGGATCGTCCTATCAGCCACACATTTTAAGTAGTAATAAATGTGGGAGTGTTTATGAAAGTATTATTAATTTATTTTATAAATGATGTTATATTTTATACATGATATCTCTCCTTCTCTCTCTCTGTCTCTCTCTCTCTCTCTCTCTATATATATATATATATATATATATATATATATATACATGATATCTTTCTCTCTCTCTCCCTCCCTCTCTCTCCCTCTCTCCCTCTCTCTCCTGGTCTCGGCGGTATTGATTTAAACAAAGGTGACTTGCCACTGGGTCTGCAGTGCCACCAGAGCTAATGAGAAAAAAGCAGTTCCCATTTCCAGCACGGGGGGCACGTGTGAAGGAGACCACCCCCAAGAAATAGAGTCTTTCTTTCTCTTTTTTCGTGCTGAGGACTTTGCTGTTTGAGCTTAGAGGACATTCCAGCTTTCCACCCTTTTCTAACCATTACTGCAATATATGAACACCTTCATTATTTAGTGAAGAAGCTGATTTCCAAACATTAATAACCGTAGAACCATATACATTAAAACCTGATTATTAATATATTATATATTAATGTACATTAAGAAAACAAGACGTATTTATTGAGGGTGTTTATAGACTAATATCTTCTATTCTAGTGTATAGGAGTGTTTATTGAGGTGTTTATGGGCTAATATCTCTATTTTAGTGTATAAGAGTGTTTATTGAGAGTGTTCATTGACTAATATCTCCTATTCTAGTGTATAGGAGTGTTTATTGAGGTGTTTATAGACTAATATCTCCTATTCTAGTGTATAGGAGTGTTTATTGAGGTGTGTATGGACTAATATCTCCTATTCTAGTGTATAGGAGTGTTTATTGAGGTGTTTATAGACTAATATCTCCTATTCTAGTGTATAGGAGTGTTTATTGAGGTGTTTATGGACTAATATCTCCTATTCTAGTGTATAGGAGTGTTTATTGAGGTGTTTATAGACTAGTATCTCCTATTCTAGTGTATAGGAGTGTTTATTGAGATGTTTATGGACTAATATCCCCTATTCTAGTGTATAGGAGTGTTTATTGAGGTGTTTATGGACTAATATCCCCTATTCTAGTGTATAGGAGTGTTTATTGAGATGTTTATGGACTAATATCCCCTATTCTAGTGTATAGGAGTGTTTATTGAGGTGTGTATGGACTAATATCTCCTATTCTAGTGTATAGGAGTGTTTATTGAGGCGTTTATGGACTAATATCTCCTATTCTAGTGTATAGGAGTGTTGACCATCTCTTTATACCCATAATAAACAGAGTTGATGGCAGTGTGGTGCACTACACCGCTTGTCTTCCTTTCAATAATAAACCCATTTCATAAACCCATGAAATGGCTGTACACTGGAGCCAATGATCTTCATCACCATCTTTTACTAGAATCTATGCACCTCACACCTTTTGGAGATAGGGAGGGTATTCACTTGTACGAGGCGTGCATATCTACAGATGAATAATATCAATAACAGTGAGTCACTCCTCCATATCAAAGCTCATAATGAACTGCGGCCTCATTGTTCTTGATTTTCAATTAATATTAGACGGCCTATCTAATCTAGTCTGCAGCGCCGCAGCTGGTTTAATTCAGAGCCGAGTGTGTACTTAGCGGAGTCGGCGGAATCAAAGTCAGACATCATTTTAATCAGGCCCTGCTTCATTCCCGGGCTTCCACACACTCCCAACTGAAGCCGCGGTGGGAAGGGGAACAGTTGGCATTTGCTGAGGAACTGTCAGCCAGGTGAAGAAGTTAAACACCTCATGACTGCTGGCATCAGTACAGCCGTGTCTTCTGATTCTCCTCGTTATTAGAGGCTTCCTGCCAGCTCTGGCAGCTCATAGGAATAGAAAATCAAGCGTGCTAGCGTTAGCATTTTAAACATCCACGTCTGCTCCTTCTTCTTCTTCTTCTTCTTCTTCTTCTTCCTCCTCAGACTCTCCAGCCATGCCCCGTTGACCTGGCGCTTCAGACGTCGCCACATGTTGAAAAAAAAATAAAGTTGGCTGGATTTTAAAGTTTACATGTTTGAGCTCAATGAGAACTGAGACATGAGAATGAGACAGTGCTAACACAGTGCTAGGCTAATCACTACAATAGGCCGGTTTGAGTGTGACCTCTCTTTGTTTCCTCTCTCTCTCTTTCATATTTTTCCTGAAGCCTGCAGGGTAATCATGTACATCATGTGATGATTTAGAGAACATGCATTCTGCAGGCTGAGCTGAAGGCTGAGATTTAGCCTTCAAAATTACAACCTTCACAGGTCAAGCCCATACAGACCACTCACTGCCCAGCACACACCCCTACTACATGTACCCCATACAGACCACTCACTACCCAGCACAGACCTCCAGTACATGTAGCCCATACAGACCACTCACTGCCCAGCACACACCCCTACTACATGTACCCCCATACAGACCACTCACTACCCAGCACAGACCTCCACTACATGTAGCCCATACAGACCACTCACTGCCCAGCACAGACCTCCACTACATGTAGCCCATACAGACCACTCACTGCCCAGCACACACCCCTACTACATGTACCCCATACAGACCACTCACTACCCAGCACAGAACCCCACTACATGTATCCCATACAGACCACTCACTGCCCAGCACACACCCCTACTACATGTACCCCAAACAGACCACTCACTGCCCAGCACACACCCCTACTACATGTACCCCAAACAGACCACTCACTACCCAGCACACACCCCTACTACATGTACCCCAAACAGACCACTCACTACCCAGCACACACCCCTACTACATGTACCCCATACAGACCACTCACTACCCAGCACAGACCTCCACTACATGTAGCCCATACAGACCACTCACTGCCCAGCACAGACCCCCACTACATGTAGCCCATACAGACCACTCACTGCCCACAGCACAGACCCCCACTACATGTAGCCCATACAGACCACTCACTGCCCAGCACAGACCCTCACTACATGTAGCCCATACAGACCACTCACTGCCCAGCACAGACCCCTACTACATGTACCCCATACAGACCACTCACTGCCCAGCACACACCCCTACTACATGTAGCCCATACAGACCACTCACTGCCCAGCACAGACCCCCACTACATGTAGCCCATACAGACCACTCACTGCCCAGCACAGACCCCCACTACATGTAGCCCATACAGACCACTCACTGCCCAGCACAGACCCCCACTACATGTAGCCCATACAGACCACTCACTGCTCAGCACAGACCCCCACTACATGTAGCCCATACAGACCACTCACTGCCCAGCACAGACCCCCACTACATGTACCCCATACAGACCACTCACTACCCAGCACAGACCTCCACTACATGTAGCCCATACAGACCACTCACTGCCCAGCACAGACCCCCACTACATGTACCCCATACAGACCACTCACTGCCCAGCACAGACCCCCACTACATGTACCCCATACAGACCACTCACTGCCCAGCACAGACCCCCACTACATGTACCCCATACAGACCACTCACTGCCCAGCACAGACCCCCACTACATGTAGCCCATACAGACCACTCACTGCCCAGCACAGACCCCCACTACATGTACCCCATACAGACCACTCACTGCCCAGCACAGACCCCCACTACATGTACCCCATACAGACCACTCACCACTCAGACCTCCACAGCACAGACCTCCACGACATGTAGCCCATACAGACCACTCACTGCCCACAGCACAGACCCCCACTACATGTACCCCATACAGACCACTCACTGCCCAGCACAGACCCCCACGACATGTAGCCCATACAGACCACTCACTGCCCACAGCACAGACCCCCACTACATGTAGCCCATACAGACCACTCACTGCCCACAGCACAGACCCCCACTACATGTAGCCCATACAGACCACTCACTGCCCAGCACAGACCCCCACTACATGTACCCCATACAGACCACTCACTGCCCAGCACAGACCCCCACTACATGTACCCCATACAGACCACTCACCACTCAGACCTCCACAGCACAGACCTCCACGACATGTAGCCCATACAGACCACTCACTGCCCACAGCACAGACCCCCACTACATGTACCCCATACAGACCACTGAACTAAACTCTTTGATGTTCTGTATTAATGTGAAATCAGATGAGTGGAATGAAAATCCACCTGTTAAGCATCAGGTTTAAGCCACGCCCACTTCCTGTTCAAATCTGAATACAGGAAATTATATGATATTACACCCCTAGTTTCAATAAGTATGAGTGTGAGTATGGTTTAGTGTTTCTTATAAATTAAATGTACTCTCAGTGGACCATCGAGAAGAAAGACAGACAGATGGACGGATGGACAGATTAGTGGTCGGCGGCAGATTGCATGCGCACACACACGTATGTGCAGTGGGGCGGTCTGTGGAAATTGGTGCTGGCAAGTGTGTAAATATCTGCTTGCAAGCTTGACAACAGGATGGAGGAGGAGAAAGCGCAGGCTGATGAAAGGAGTGTGTGTGTGTTTGTGTGAGTGTAAGACGATGTGTGTGTGTGTGTGTGTGTGTGTGTGTATGAGGTTATATGTGCCAATCAATGTCGTCATCTCAGGTGTGAGAGCTGGGGGAGGGGCTACCATCTGCCAGAGACACAGGGAGCCACTGACAGAAGGGAAGTTACCTTCAGAGAGAAGGATATGAGCTACACACACACACACACACACACACACACACACAGCTCCAGAGTGTATGAGGGAAGGGAAATCTGGGGAAATGATAACTATTAGTGATTGTATCTGAATTATAGTGAGATAGCGATGTTGTTGTTGTTGTTGTTGTTTGTGTGGGTTCTTTCTGCCTCCTAAAAGCGTGGAGTTAATTACATTTACTTCTACAGCATTTGGCAGACGCTCTTCTCCAGAGCTTCACTGTTTACTGAAGAAGAACCTCAGCTAGTTTAAACAGACTAAAAATTCAGATCCTCTAATCTTAGACTCTACTAAACACAAGTCTGTAGACCATAATACTCTAATTGGGTTCATTGGTGATGCTATGTTGCCCAAGTATAAAAACACCCCTTACTGTGGCCCAGAACTACACAAATCACCTAACTGTGGCCCAGACCTTGACAAATCCACTTCTTGTTGTCCAAGACATTCCCTTTACTGTGGCCCAAACTTTCCAAACCGTCTTACCGTGACCCAGAACTTTCCAAACCCTCCTTACCGTGACTCAGAACTTTTCAAACCCCCTTACCGTGACCCAGAACTTTCCAAACCCCCTTACCGTGACCCAGAACTTTCCAAACCCCCTTACCGTGACCCAGAACTTTTCAAACCCCCTTACCGTGACCCAGAACTTTCCAAACCCTCCTTACCGTGACCCAGAACTTTCCAAACCCCCTTGCCATGACTCAGAACTTTTCAAACCCCCTTACCATGACCCAGAACTTTTTAAACCCCCTTACCATGACCCAGAACTTTCCAAACCCCCTTACCGTGACCCAGAACTTTCCAAACCCTCCTTACCGTGACCCAGAACTTTTCAAACACCCTTACCGTGACCCAGAACTTTCCAAACCCTCCTTACCGTGACCCAGAACTTTCCAAACCCCCTTACCGTGACCCAGAACTTTCCAAACCCCCTTACCGTGACCCAGAACTTTCCAAACCCTCCTTACCGTGACCCAGAACTTTCCCAACCCTCCTTACCGTGACCCAGAACTTTCCAAACCCCCTTACCATGACCCAGAACTTTCTAAACCCCCTTACCGTGACCCAGAACTTTCCAAACCCCCTTACCGTGACCCAGAACTTTCCAAACCCTCCTTACCATGACCCAGAACTTTCCCAACCCTCCTTACCGTGACCCAGAACTTTCCAAACCCCCTTACCGTGACCCAGAACTTTCCAAACCCTCTTTACTGTGACCCAGAACTTTCCAAACCCTCCTTACCATGACCCAGAACTTTCCCAACCCTCCTTACCGTGACCCAGAACTTTCCAAACCCTCTTTACTGTGACCCAGAACTTTCCAAACCCTCTTTACTGTGACCCAGAACTTTCCAAACCCTCCTTACTGTGACCCAGAACTTTCCAAACCCTCCTTACCGTGACCCAGAACTTTCCAAACCCTCCTTACCGTGACCCAGAACTTTCCAAACTCCCTTACCATGACCCAGAACTTTCCAAACTCCCTTACCATGACCCCCCCCCCCAGAACCTGACTAACCAGCCACCTTACTGTAGATAGCAGATCAGTAAAATAATGAAGGTATTCCATCTCCCTTCTCTCGCTCATTGTGTTTTCACACTAGCTCGTCCAGCTGGACACTTTTCTCCTCCTCATGTTGTGTCTGATTGTTGGTCTCAGGGCAGCGCTGAGTGTGTGTGTGTGTGTGTTTGTGTGTGTGTGTGGGGGGGGGGGGGGGGGAGTGTGTTTTGCTGTGAGGTGAGAGAAATGTGTTCCCACTTTCTTTCTCCTTTTGAGCTCAGTGGGCTTTCTGATGTCCAGCTGAGCCTGAAGTGGGTCTCTCAAGTCCTGCAGCATATCCCAGCGTGCCGGCCGCCTGCTAAAAGTTTGTGGACACGGTCATTTCCGGTTGTGCTCTGTATGTTTTGCTTTCAGAAAGTTTCAGGTTTATTAAAGTGGTCAGAACTGCTTTTAACTAAAGCCTTCAAATGTAATTTCGCCCCCTACATGCCCCTACAGGTTCAAATCCCAAGCTATGCCACTTTGCCATCACCAGCTGGAGTCTGAAAGAGCACAACCGGGAGGGTAGATGGCGCTCTTTCCCCTCGTCACTCTTAAGCGGTGTTAGCCGGCACAGGCGTCTGTTAGCTGGTGTGATGGAGCTGGGGACCCGGGGCTGTCCTCTGAGCGTGTCGCATTGGTGGCAGCGGGTAAAGAGGCGAGCTACAAAAAGTTAAGGGTTAATTGGCAGAACTAAACTGGTGGGGGGGTTACAAACAAACCAACAAACAAAGGAAAAATGCAATGTCCACCTCCATTAATAAAATATACTATTGTGATCAAACATAATAAATCATATATTTAATTTGGTTACATTTGTCTTACATGTCTGATTTGGTTTTGTTTAAAACATCAGGTGGCAAACAGCTTATTGTTGTGGAATTTAAAAGACTCCACAGTAGCTGTTTGTTGGGGTGTTGATTGGGCTAGATTGTCCATTTAGCAACAATGCTGCACATATATCACTGCAAGCACTGCAATTAGTGCTGCTTCTGCTCAGAAACTGCTAGAATGCCGCAGGGCAGTGTGAAAGGCTTCGCTGACTAATATAGGAGTGTAGTGCTTTACTGGGGCTGCTGTGAAATGGGCTTTAGAAGGACACTGGTGTGATGCTCCCATTGCATTGCTATAGAGAACCATATAGAGCCTTTATTAAAAAAACCTTTAATATTTCAAAACTCAACATTTCTGATCACCTTGATTATAGATCATTGGCTATCACAGCTCTATGGATAATGGATGCAATGGCAGAAATAGCTTCGTCTTTACGTTGGGCTCAGTGGCTGCCTCAGAATTCAATCAGGACTCACCAGCCGGGACTGCATTTCACCCCTGACCCCAGAGCAGTCAGAAGTGTAAGGCTAAGAGCTGAATGTTGGCCTCGCTGCAATATCACCCTCTATGAATGTGTGTGTGTGTGTGTGTGTGTGTGTGTGTGTGTGTGTTTCCATCAGAGCTTCCACCACCAGTCAGTAATTATCTCTTATTGAACTCTTACATCAAAGCAGCGCTGTGGCTTCTGTACTCTGTCTGAGTCATCTGAGTGTGTGTGTGTGTGTGTGTGTGTGTGTGTGGTGAGAAATGATTCACATTCCTCTCCAGGCGAACATGTTTCTCACACATGACATCACAGTGCAGCCGTTGCTCACACTGTTCCTGAAGGAAGGTGTGTTTAGGGAGGATGCTGCTGCTGACGTCAAAAAAACAAGCATGTGTGTGTGTGTGTGTGTGTGTGTGTGCGTGTGTGTCTTTCTATCTGTAAGATTCAGGTTTATTCAGTGTTCAGGAACCTGCTGGAGCTGCATTACATTCACGGGTTCTGTAATTAATCCAGATTAGAAGCCGGTATGAATTTACAGTGTGTGTAGTGTTCACATTCTGAGAATCAGTGGGGGGTTTAGAATTCGGTATGAATTTTGTTTCAGTTTTTGACAGCAATAATAATAGTGGAGTGATTTTAACCCAGTATGAATCTGCAGTGCCTGTAGTGCCTGTAGAGCATGGCTACAGACCGAGCAGTGTGTGTGTGTGTGTGTGTGTATGTGTGTGTGTGTAGGCCTGGTGTGGTGAGAGTGAGAGAGAGGTGTTTTGAACATTTCACAGTGGTCTGACCTTCTGGGGGCAGTCAGGTGCATCGGTCCTGCTGGACACAAGGACAATGCAAAGAGGAAACTATACGCTACCATTAACACACACACACACACACACACACACACACACACACACACACACACATTCAGCTCTGACTTTCACATGCCGGTGACCTCAGAGGCCAGAGCTGTGTTAAAATTGAGTAAATGAGACACAGGCAGGGGACAGGGAGCGTCAGCACAGCACACACTGCTGAGACGTTCACACCACCACACACTAAACTACACATCGACCTGTGGCCTTCACCTGTTCACCAATGTCTGATATGTCACAAATAAAACAGCAGACTATGATAAATCAGATATACTGTCTTTGTTAGACTGTTTTAACCAAATAACTGTTTGTGTATGAATCTAAATTGTGTAGTTTTACAGTTTTGGAGTGATATTAATCCAGTGTGAATTTACAGTGTGTGCAGTGTTCACAGTCTGATGTTGTAGTTGTACAGGTTCTTTTGTGTTGTTTTATTTATTTTATTTCTGATTTTCTTACAGTGCCATCGCCTTAGTCCGCTGGACCACCCAGGGACCACCCTACAGTTTTTAAGTTGAATCCAGTGTATGAATCTAAATTGTGAATTATGTGGAGTTTTACAGTTTGACAGTAATAATTATACTAAATATGTAATGAATCCAGTATGAATCTAAATTGTGAATTATGGGAATTGTGTGGAGCTTTACAGTCTGAGAATAATTATATTAATTATATAATGAATCCAGTATTAATGTTCCATGCATATAGACGTCTGCAGAGGACTGTAAACTTTACAACGAGTAAAATCAAGGTGGGTGTTTCTAATGAAGTGGTCAGTAAATGTTATCTCATTATTTGATATTAATATATATATATATTGCTTTTATAACTCCAGCACTGTCAGTCCTGCGGCACACTGCTGTCAGGCTGAACTAATGGGAAATATATCAGTGAGCTTAACTGTAGCTGTATTTACACAACAACCTTCTGTCGTTTTAATGTGATAGTGAAGATAATGTGATCATGATAAATCTGCTAAAGGCTCATTTATGCTCAAATATGGATACGGGTATGGGCGGAGCCTTCTGTCCATGCTCTGCGTTCGTTTCGTCTGTATTTGTGCACGTTTTCTGAGAGCTTATGGATACAGACGGAACTGAACAGTGGTGGCGCTACCCCATTTGCTTCCCCTGGCCAGATTTGCTGCCCGATGGAGCCTGCAAGCACATGCACGGTGCAAACTGAGCAGGGGACGTAGATCAGGTAACCAGTAGCAATCTGTGCTGCTCACAGACGATCAAAAAGCCATAACGAGCTAATGCTAATTAGGCACTTAAATGTGACAGGAGGGTGATTCAGTGTAGATTAGCCAATGTTAGCCAGCCAGCCAAGACACCTGCTTCGCTAACTGCTAATGCTGTATGTATATGTGTATATACACACTGTGTGCAGAATTATTAGACAAATGAGTATTTTGATCACATCATCCTTTTTATACATGTTGTTCTACTCCAAGCTCTATAGGCTTGAAAGCTAACTACCAATCAAGTAAATCAGGTGATGTGCATCTCTGTAATGAGAAGGGGTGTGGTCTAATGACATCAACACCCTATATAAGGTGTGCTTAATTATTAGGCAACTTCCTTTCCTTTGGCAAAATGGGTCAGAAGAGAGATTTGACGGACTCTGAAAAGTCAATAATTGTGAGCTGTCTTGCAGAGGGATGCAGCAGTCTTGAAATTGCCAAACTTTTGAAGCGTGATCACCGAACAATCAAGCGTTTCATGGCAAATAGCCAACAGGGTCGCAAGAAACGTGTTGAAAAAAAGGCTCAAAATAACTGCCCATGAATTTAGGAAAACCAAGCGTGAAGCTGCCAAGATGCCATTTGCCACCAGTTTTGCCATATTTCAGAGCTGCAACGTTACTGGAGTATCAAAAAGCACAAGGTGTGCGATACTCAGGGACATGGCCAAGGTAAGGAAGGCTGAAAAACGACCACCTTTGAACCAAAGGAACATAAGATAAAACGTCAAGACTGGGCCAAGAAATATCTTAAGACTGATTTAAGGTTTTATGGACTGATGAAATGCGAGTGACTCTTGATGGGCCAGATGGATGGGCCCTAGGCTGGATCAGTAAAGGGCAGAGAGCTCCACTCCGACGCCAGCAAGGTGGAGGTGGGGTACTGGTATGGGCTGGTATCATCAAAGATGAACTTGTGGGACCCTTTTCGGGTTGAGGATGGAGTGAAGCTCAACTCCCAGATCTACTGCCAGTTTCTGGAAAACACCTTCTTCAAGCAGTGGTACAGAAAGAAGTTGGTATCGTTCAAGAAAAACATGATTTTCATGCAGGACAATGCTCCATCACATGCCTCCAAATACTCCACAGCGCAGCACATATAGCCAAATCTAAAAAAAACCCACTCCAACTTCCAAAAATATTAAGCTTTGATATTTATGTGTCCTATGACTTTTGGGTTGATTGAGAACATAGTTGTTCAATAATAAAAAAAAAACTCTCAAATACAACTTGCATAATAATTGTGCACACACTGTATATATATATATATACCACTGAGAACTGTAGCCAGTAGTTCATCTAAACACGACCACTGTTTTTACATTTAGCAGTGTGCTACTGACACGATGAAGAAGAAACGTATACAGGAACTTTTTCACACTGTTTCCAGCTGTTTACCCCGTCATGTTTACCCCGTCATGTTTACCCCCACCCCACTTCTGACTCTGAACTACCTTGTGTCAAGAAATTGCTGAACTACCCAGCGTCTCTACTTCCTCCGGAAGCTGAGAAAGGCCCGTCTCCCTCCACCCATCCTCACCCTCTTCTATAGAGGGACCATAGAGAGCATCCTAAGCAGCTGCATCACTGCCTGGTTTGGGACCTGCACAGCCTCTGACCGCAAGTCCCTCCAACGCATTGTGAGGACAGCTGAGAAGATCATCTGAGTCTCTCTCCCCTCCGTCATGGACATTTACACCACCCGCTGCATCCGCAAAGCAACCAGCATTGTGGATGACTCCACCCACCCTTCACACAGACTGTTCTCCCTCCTGCCATCAGGAAGAAGGTACCGCAGCATCCGGTCCAACACGACCAGACTCTGCAACAGCTTCTTCCCCCAAGCCATCAGACTCCTCAACACAACTCAACTTCTGAACTGATATCTTTCTGGTACATGTACACTCTCCCTCTCTCTCTCTTTCCAACCATTTACCCCAGATAACATGGGAAGCATTTTTTGCACAAGCATTTGCACTAATAACTTTACTACCTCACTGGACTCTATTTATTGCACATTGCACAACTTGCACACTACAGTCATTATTTATTATCCTCTGTCTGTACTGTGTTGTGTTGTCTGTCCGCACTTGTTTGTTGTGTTGCACTTGTGTCTTGTATGTACTGTCTATGTTGCACCATGGTCCTGGAGGAACGTTGTTTCGTTTCACTGTGTACTCTGTATGTAGCTGAAATGACAATAAACCCACTTGACTTGACTTGACTTGATGGCGATGGTCAAAAGCCGATCTGCACCAAGAGCTGTTCCAGCTTTAAGTCCGGCTCGGCTCGACCCGCCATCCTTTAAGATCCACGGAAGACGAGCGTCCAGACTTTTTACTGTCCTGCACCGAAGTGGTGGAACGAACTTCCCCTGGGTGTCTGAACAGCAGAGTCCAACGCTCACTGTCCTCAAACCCAGACTGAAGACCCTCCTCTTCTGAGAGGACTTGGGTGAAGAGTAGAGTATTATGGTCTCCATATTGACTTGTGTTTAGTAGAGTCTAAGATTAGAGGATCAGAATTTTAGTCTATTTAAACTAGCTGAGGTTTTTCTTCAGTAAACAGTGAAGATCTTCTGTAAGTCGCTCTGGAGAAGAGCTTCTGCTAAATGCTGTAAATGTAAATGCTGCTTAACATCCATGCCAACCTAAAGGATGCATAGAAGTATGTGGGCAGTGGTGGTCACACTAGTCACACGAGTCTAAATGAGCCTCAGCAGCATCAAACGATAATGATGATGATAAACCTCGGCTCTGGATAAGCTGCTGGTGGTTCTAATCTCTGTCACTGCGTGATTTCCAGGGGTTTTAATTAATAGCAAAAGGCAGGGAAAGTGCCATATTGTGAAGCATTGACAATTCAACAATAACTCATCAAATTCCATCTGTCAGACCGTATTAGCATCCAGCGTTCATTTGAGCCATGTGCTAAATTAGCATCAATGATGGCAGTCAAAAAGCAGCATCTGCCGTTTTTCATTCCGTAATAAAACGGGAAAGTCTGCGTCAATGAAAGCGGCACACAGACGATCCGAGGACGGGTCTGGAAAAGTGTGTTTAAGGTAAACTGAAGCCGCTCCGGCCTCCGGCTGAGGCATTGTTCCCAATCCTCACCTTTTATTCATTCCTCTTTATTCTCCCAAACTCATTCAATTCAAATTCATTACTGAGAGAAGTGTCCATTCACACACACACACACACACACACACACACACTCACACACACACACACACACAAGCTGGCCGAGGGAAAAGCTGGTGAATTAACTCTTCCCAAAAACGTCAGCGTTCCCTCTTTCAGCCGAGTAGATCGTCCTTCACAGCCTGATGAGCTACAAAAAAACCCACTAATAAATTAGAGCGGGCGAGAGAGGAGATTCATAGCAGAGAGAGAGAGAGTCATAAATTACACACACCTGAAAGAGAGAGAGAGAGAGAGAGAGCGAGAGAGAGAGAGAGAGAGCGAGAGAGAGAGAGACCATGAGGGATGAAAGAGAGAGACAGAGAAGGAAGAAGAGAGCTCCTCATCCTCTCTCTCTCTCTCTCTCTCTCCCTCTCTCTCTCTCTCTCCCTCTCTCTCTCTCTTTTCCTCTCTCTCTCCCTCTCTCCCTCTCTCTCTCTCTCTCTCCCTCTCTCTCTCTCTCTCTCTCTCTCTCTCTCCTGCAGGCTGGGAGGTCTGTCCAGCACAGCTGTGACACACACTCGGCAGGATTTACACGTCTGTGCTCGACCTCCACGTTGCCTTCTGAGGCGTTTCTGTGTGTTTCAGTAATCGCCCACAATCCAGAGACGCAAATTCTTTACACAAACACTCACACACACTCACTCACACACACACACACACTCACTCACACACACACACACAATCACCAACACAAACACACTTTCACACGTTTCATTATCTTTACAGTAAGTTTCCATCCCAATAACTCTAGTGACCTAATCTTTACTCCTTAGCTTTTAAACTTTACAGTAGCACCTTACCCATAAACTTTACAGTAGCTCTCTACCCTTACAACTTTACAGTAGCTTCCTACCTTTAAAACTTTACAATAGCTCTTTACCTATAAAGTTTATAGTAGCTCCTTACCTTTTAAACTTTACAGTAGCTCCCTACCTTTAAAACTTTAAAGTAGCTCCCTACCTTTAAAACTTTACAGTAGCTCTTTACCTATAAAGTTTACAGTAGCTCCTTACCTTGTAAACTTTACAGTAGCTCCCTACCTTTAAAACTTTAAAGTAGCTCCCTACCTTTAAAACTTTACAGTAGCTCTTTACCTATAAAGTTTACAGTAGCTCCTTACCTTTTAAACTTTACAGTAGCTCCCTACCTTTAAAACTTTAAAGTAGCTCCCTACCTTTAAAACTTTACAGTAGCTCTTTACCTATAAAGTTTACAGTAGCTCCTTACCTTTTAAACTTTACAGTAGCTCCCTACCTTTAAAACTTTACAGTAGCTCTTTACCTATAAAGTTTACAGTAGCTCCTTACCTTTTAAACTTTACAGTAGCTCCCTACCTTTTAAACTTTAAAGTAGCTCCCTACCTTTAAAACTTTACAGTAGCTCCCTACCTTCAAAACTTTAAAATAGCTCCCTACCTTTAAAGTTTATAGTAGCTCCTTACCTTTAAAACTTTACAGTAGCTCCCTACCTTCAAAACTTTAAAATAGCTCCCTACCTTTAAAGTTTATAGTAGCTCCTTACCTTTAAAACTTTACAGTAGCTCCCTACCTTTAAAGTTTACAGTGGCTCCCTACCTTTAAAACTTTACAGTAGCTCCCTACCTTTAAAGTTTACAGTAGCTCCTTACCTTTTAAAGTTTACAGTAGCTCTTTACCTATAAATTTTACAGTAGCTCCTTACCTTTTAAACTTTACAGTAATTCTCTACTATTGAATTGTAAATGTATATTCTTATTTATGACTGTGAGGGATTGTACACCTGTGTTTTTCAATAAACAATAAACCTGGTCTGATTAGATTAGATTAGATTAGATTAGATTAGACTAGACAGTAAATCCTTCACTCAGATTTTACTCCTCACACTTTACAGCAGCCCTTTAGTTACACCTGCGCTCAGTGCAGAACCTGGGTTCTGTTTACAGCTGTGGAGTTCTATATAAGTGTTCTAGAGGAGGAACCTTACATGCCTAATGGAGAGCTGAACACACACACACTCTCTCTCTCACACACACACACACACACACACTCTCTCTTTCTCTCTCTCTCTCTCTCTCACACACACACACACACTCTCTCTCTCTCTCACACACACACACACACACACACACACTCTCTCTCACACACACACACACACTCTCTTTCTCTCACACACACACACACACACACACGATGAGCATGAAGGAGAAATAAGGGCAGGAGGTTTCTCCTTCAGCTACGTATGTGTGTGTATGTGTGTGTGTGTATGGGGGCTGTATTGGTGTTTTGGGGGTGAGGGGTGTGTGTGTGGGGGGGGGGGGCATGTGTATTTTGGTGGTGTGTGTTTGCTGTGTTTGTGTGGGAGTGTGTGTTTGCCCTTGGGCTGTATGACAGCTGCCTGCTGACTACCACTACCTGTCACAGTAGAGTGAGTAACTGTATGTGTGTGTGTGTGTGTGTGTGTGTGTGTGTGTGTGTGTGTGTATGTGTGTGTGTGTGTGTGTGTGTACACTTTTTAGGGATAGTTCTCTTTTTCATGAAATCTACATTTTCACAGGATTACTAATATTACAATTTATAAAAAGCTGTTTGCTCATCTTCTGGCTGTCAGAAACCAGCCAATCAGCTTCTACCCCCTCAGAACTGCAGATGTATCTAAGGGTGCCTGTTAACAGTGTGTCAGTGGTGGGGACTGCAGCTGCAGACTGGTGAGACTGGTGTGATATATGGTGCTGGTATACTGGTGTGATGTGATTCCTCAGGGTTCACTTTCCTGGTGGGCTGGAGGGCCGCTATCGGAGCCCCATGCTCTGGGACTGTTTTGCTGCTGTTACTGGAACTGGTAGGACACTGTGTGTTAATGTGGCTCAGTGTCGAGGATGTGAATTATTTACACTCCCAACATCAACTACACACACACCACTGATTCAGAGTGCACCACAACACAACACCACTGCACACTGGTTCTCTTAATGATTCCATAATGGGCCATACCTAGATCGACATGCTGGTGCTGAGGCTGAGGTAAGTACTGTATTGGAGGCCAGTACTAATACCTACTGAAATAAATATAATGTACAGAAATATAATGATACATGTAATTAAATACACTAAATATACAGAAATATGGTCCTAGAAATGGAATTCTGTGCTATATATATATATATATATATATATATATATATATATATATATAGCATGAATGGGTACGGCAAGAATGTCTGCAAACACTTCTACAGTAAAAACAATAAATATGTAGGAGTGTAAAGTCCCAGGGTCTAGTGCTACAAGTCAAACATCCTAAAGGCTTCATCTAAATAATCACAGCCTGCCCAATCAAACATGCTCAATTTTACTCTAAACATTTAGAGAAGCTAAGTGTGTCTAAACTTTTGAAGGTCAGTGTGTGTTTTAATAATAAACAGACCAGCGTTTTCGGCCTGTAGGTAAACAGCTAATGAAATCCCGCTCTGGCTGGCTAATCTAAATAGCGGAGCACCTGGGGCTCCAGAGCAGCTTCCCGGCAGAAAGCCACCAGCTGCTTACAGGTTACTTCCTTTTCTTCTACACACCTCAGTCTTCTCACCCTACACACACACACACACACACCAACTGAAAAGACAAGCTGCTACCTCATTTACATACATTACACTTCACTGTAGAACTGCTACATCTCTAAAACTGCTGCAATAACTTTACTCACTGCATCCACTTATCACACTGAAGCTCCGCCCCAAATGTGTTCTATCGTAGCTACTGTTTAACCCTACTAAGAGACTGTAGCTCCGCCTCCTCAGTGTATATCACAATATCTACATTAAGAGCGTTATTAATATTCACCCTAATGAGAGACTGTAGCTCCGCCTCCTCAGTGTATATCACAATACCTACATTTAGAGCGTTATTAATATTCACCCTAATGAGAGACTGTAGCTCCTCCTCCTCAGTGTATATCACAATACCTACATTTAGAGCGTTATTAATATGCACCCTAATGAGAGACTGTAGCTCCTCCTCCTCAGTGTATATCACAATACCTACATTAGAGCGTTATTAATATGCACCCTAATGAGAGACTGTAGCTCCTCCTCCTCAGTGTATATCACAATACCTACATTTAGAGCGTTATTAATATTCACCCTA
>NC_132902.1:28382914-28513888 GCF_030463535.1 Salminus brasiliensis
TACATTCCCGCTCAGTAATCTCAGATAAAGCAGGTTTATTGTCACATTTCTCAGCTTAAAGGTGAGTGAGAAATGAACACAGAGTTAATGTGGATTAATGAACCTGTGTGATGGAAACCTTCTCTTCATTAGAGCTGTTTCAGAATGAAGAGGGCGACGAAGAAGAAGATGAAGATGATGACGAGGATGATGATGAAGAAGATGACAGCGGCACAGATGGCCTGTCAAACGATGAAAAGCCGTGCACACATTTACAGCGGGCCGAGCCGTTTGGGAGCGGCGGGCTGCCCCATGTCTTCCAAACCAACCATCTGGTTTTCTACGAGAGATTCAAAGCGTATCAGGATTACATGCTCGGTAACTCACCTGATACTAACACCCCTTATAGAGCCGTCTCTCCTGATAATCATCGCTACATCACTGAGCTCGTCCTCTGATTACTGTGTGTTTTTTTTTTTTTTTTGTTTGTTTGTTTTTGTTTTGTTTTGTTTTTTTATGGAACCATGCAGATACTTCTGAAGATAATACACTTTACTGGGTAAAAGGAAAAACATGGAAAAAAATCTGAAAAAAACTTGATATTCTTATTAGTAGTAGTCAAAATAATATTAATAATTAAGGGGATTATGATTATGAACATGCAGTCCTCCACACAGCTGAATGTAGTTCCAGTTCGTTTTAGCTTTAATTTGTAAATAATGCATTACCTGTTTTACCTTAAACATTGTGGATATTGCTCTTAAAATTATGAAGAAAATAAATAAACGAATCCTCACCAGTTATTTTTGGAGATGAGCTTGGTGACAGTCCAGTGTTTGTTAGCCTAGCATCTCCTGTAGTAACTAAAGAAGCTCAGACACTAAACATGACTCAGCTGATCGATTGAATCTGAGCTCTGATCAATCGAGATTTGATTTTCACCAAACTGCTCCTTTAACAGGTAGAGAGAGAGAGAGAGCTCAGTATGATGCTCGCTCTACCATTTAATAGCAGTCTTTGTGGTGAGGTGCTCTTGGGGAACCTGGCCTGGTGAGCGTTCTTCTTCACTGAGGGTTTTTCTGTTTGGTGCAGGTGACTGTAAACCATCCGAGGTGAAGGATTTCACTGCTGATTACCTGGAGAAGGTTGTGGAGCCGTGTGATTGGCAGGCGCTGTGGCACACTGACGTGTTTGATGTGCTGGTTGAAGTGAGTAACGCTCTGCACGCGCTGTCTGGGGAGGGGGGGTGGTTTGAGGACAGAGGAATTGAACATTTTTGCCTCATAAAGTGTGTGTATGTGTGTGTGTGTGTGTGTGTGTGTGTGTGTGTGTGTGTGTGTGCGTGTATATATATAATCATAACAGTAGTTAGAAATGTAATGAAGTCATTTTATTGTAATTCTGTAGTTAACATATACTTGATCCTAATTTAGTTTGTGTGTTTTGCCCTGTTTATCTAGAACATTTCAGTGCTAATGGTGGAGTTGTATGTGTACTTTAGTCCATGTTCTAGATATCAGACTATTACATTGTCAGAATCATCCACATGATCAAGCACAGGCTTCGAGCTTCCTTTACTTGTTGTAGGTGGTGGACGTTGACTATAAGAATCTGCGAGGGAAGGTGGAGCTGGTGATGCCGCTGCAGTGTGAGGCGCGAGGCTGTGAGCTCACGGAGGACTCGATGAAGACGTTACTGGAGGCCACGCTAAACAAAGTGCCCCTGCAGGAGCTCCACGTGGTTTATGACGAGTCTGGAGACTTTGACCAAACGGCTTTGGCTCTGGAGCATCTCAGGTTCAGCTCTCTCTCAGATTATTGCACTGCACACACACACACACACACACACACACACACACACACACACACACACACACACACACATTGAAGCTAATTTTGTGCACCCTGTGTATGTAGTTCTGTGTGTGAGTATGGATATGATGGGGATGGATTGATGTTAGAAAAAAGTGGCATTGCACTATTTATTTAGCATTATTGAGTTGTGTGTGTGTTTGTGTGTGTGTGTATGTGTATATGTATATATATATATATATATATATATATATATATATATATATATATATATATATATATATATATAGCAATATTAAAAAATATAGACATTTTCACCAGATTTCTCCAGAAATCAGTAATCCAACATGTCATGGTATTAATAATGCACTCTGTGTGGAAGATTGGAATAAAAGAAGTGATATTGGGCAGATATCGGCTGCCTCTGGTAGATCAGTCATGGAAAATGTGAGCAGGGAATTTTTGTATCGTTGTACCTGTTTTATTTACCCTACATGAACTTGCATGTCCTGCGATGAGACTACACATCCATCCCATCCATAATCACTGTAGAGCTGCACAGTGCACCCATTCAGCAGCACTATCACAACGTGTGCATGTGCAGTAGACTGGGATGGATAGGTATTGGTATTGATGGGTCTAGGTTAGGGCTGCACAGTACGTCATGTCAGCATCATTATCTGATGTGCAGATGCGCAGTAGTCATGTCGCCGGACGTGCAGTGTCTTATGCAATGTCAAATTATTCTTTTTTTCTGCTCAATACAAAAACTTCACACAGACCTACCAGACCTACCACCCAATATCATTTATTCTGCTCCAGTATTGGGTACACAGTGCATTAGTAACATCATGACATGTTGGATTATTGACATCTAGAGCTCCTGTGTGCTGCGTTATTATTTTTTTTAATATCGCAATATACATCTCAAAATAAATATTGCCCTATATATAATACAGCCGTAGTGCAGGTATTGATTGGTAGGGACAGACATTGGGATGGTGGATGGGATTTGATTATATGATAGAGTGTAGATTGGGAGATACAGTGGGGGAAAAAGTATTTAGTCAGTCACCAGTTGTGCAAGTTCTCCCACTTAAAAAGATGAGAGAGGCTGTAACTGACATCATAGGTAGACTCAACTATGAGAGACAAAATGAGAAAAACATTCTGAAAATCACATTGTCTGATTTATAAAGAATTTATTTGTAAATAATGGTGGAAAATAAGTATTTGGTCACCTACAAACAAGCAAGATTTCTGTCTGTCACAGACCTGTAACTTCTTCTTTAAGAGGCTTCTCTGTCCTCCACTCATTACCTGTATTAATGGCACCTGTTTGAACTGGTTAACAGTATAAAAGACACCTGCCCACAACCTCAAACAGTCCCACTCCAAACTCCACTATGGTGAAGACCAAAGAGCTGTGGAAGGACACCAGAAACAGACCTGTAGACCTGCACCAGGCTGGAAGACTGAATCTGCAATAGGCAGCAGCTTGGTGTGAAGAAATCTACTGTGGAGCAATAATCAGAAAATGGGAGACCTACAAGACCACTGCTAATCTCCCTCCATCAGGGGCTCCACGCAAGATCTCAGCCCGTGGGGTCAAAATGATCACAAGAACGGTGAGCAAAAATCCCAGAACCACACGGGGGGACCTAGTGAATGACCTGCAGAAAGCTGGACCACCGTTACAAAGGCTACCGTCAGTAACACACTACGCCACCAGGGACTCAGATCCTGCAGTGCCAGACGTGTTCCCCTGCTTAAGCCAGTACATATCCGGCCCGTCTGAAGTTTGCTAGAGAGCATTTGGATGTTCTGGAAGAGTTTTGGGAGAATGTCTGATGGTCAGATGAAACCAAAGTAGAACTGTTTGGTACAAACACAACTCGCTGTGTTTGGAGGAGAGTGAATGCTGAGTTGCATCCAAAGAACACCATGAACACCAACTGTGAAGCATGGGGGCGGCAACATCATGCTTTGGGGCTGTTTCTCTGCAAAGGGACTAGGACGACTGGTCCGTGTACATGAAAGAATGAATGGGGCCGTGTATTGTGAGATTTTGAGTGCAAACCTCCTTCCATCAGCAAGGGCATTGAAGATGAAACGTGGCTGGGTCTTTCAGCATGACAATGATCCCAAGCACACTGCCAGGGCAACAAAGGAGTGGCTTCGTAAGAAGCATTTCAAGGTCCTGGAGTGGCCTGGCCAGTCTCCAGATCTCAACCCCATAGAAAACCTTTGGAGGGAGTTGAAAGTCCGTGTTGCCGCTGACAGCCCCAAAACATCACTGCTCTAGAGGAGATCTGCATGGAGGAATGGGCCAACATACCAGCAGCGGTGTGAGCCAACCTTGAGAAGACTTACAGAAAACGATTGACCTCTGTCATTGCCAACAAAGGATATATAACAAAGTATTTAGATGAACTTTTGTTATTGACCAAATACTTATTTTGCTCCATTATTTACAAATAAATTCTTTATAAATCAGACAATGTGATTTTCAGAATGTTTTTCTCATTTTGTCTCTCATAGTTGAGTCTACCTATGATGTCAATTACAGCCTCTCTCATCTTTTTAAGTGGGAGAACTTGCACAATTGGTGACAGACTAAATACTTTTTCCCCCTGTGTGTGTGTGTGTGTGTGTGTGTGTGTGTGTGTGTGTGTGTGTGTGTGTGTGTATATATATTGACAAGACAAAGACAAGCATTTGTGTTGGACACACACACTAGTGGGCAAAGTGACGGTGAGCATGCATGCCTGGAGCGGTGAGGGTTAAGGGCATTGCTCAGGGGCCCAACAGTGGCACCTGGCCAAGCCCAGGTAATGAACCCGCAACCCTGTCATCAGCAGCCCAGTGCTGAGCACCACTGCCCCAGTGATACCGATTGTGTGGGTGTTGTATTGATGGATATCAGTGTAGGTTGGGATGGATGTGATGGGTGCAGGTGTGTATGAATAGCAATAGATTAATATGAATATGATTATAGATGAGGATGGATCGGTAAGGTTATTGAGCATGATGGTCTACTTTTAGATGCTTGTCTGTGAAAAGCTTTAATTAAAAACAGTTTTTAATTTTAAAACAACATTCCTGATTGATCCAGTGTGAGCGGCCTCAGTTTAGTACAGAAGGATTTGGAGGGGCGGTGCCAGGGCAGAGCAGTTTTATTATTTAAATGAGCATTCATTTACATTAATGAGTTTCAGGGTCGTGTGTGTGTGTGTGTGTGTGTGTGTGTGTGTGTGTGTGTGTGTGTGTGTGTGTGTGTGTGTGTGTGTGTGTGTGGTTGCAGTAATACACTGTTTACTGTTCTGCAGGAGCTGCTGTCTCTGCGCTGATCCAACACACACACACACACACACACACACACATGCTCTGTACACCCTGGGGCACCTGCTGAGGAAGCTGCTTCAGTTGTACAGCATGTCAGATGTGCAGCTCTGTGGGACAGTAATGTTTAGTGACATCCTGAATAGAATCAGCTGAAGTGGTGCTGAAATAAATGGGTCACGCCGGCTTTTCAAATGTAAATATTGTGCAGAAATGTTCTCTTATGATTCATTTCTGGCGTATACCTCCATACGCCAGGCACAGCCCGCTTCACAGCCTGTCAGCATCCCTGTCGTCTTACAGCCCGTCCTTAAAGAGCCTCCAGAAGTTCAGCCTGATTTCTGCATGTGTCCACACTTTAGCAGAGCGGTGTTCTACAGCGCCTTGCAAAACTATTTAACCCTTTAACCCCTAAAGTCCTCAGATTTCTCTGATTGTATCAGCCTGCATTTTTACCTGGAACCAGTTTGCTCTTAATTCAGTGACAGCTGTAGGTGTGTTAGGGTGACGCATCGCCGTGTTACACACTCCTGTTTTGTTTCTCTGCAGGTTTTTCTACAAGCACATATGGAGGAAGTGGGATGAGGAAGATGAGGATGATGAGTTTGATTACTTTGTTCGCTGTGTGGAGCCTCGCCTCCGACTGTAAGTGTGTGATTTCTCTCTGTCCAGTGATGTCATCACACCGTTGGGCAGATGTTTACCAAGTCATTTTAATAATATGGTTTTTCAGCTTTGAGGTTCTAGATAATTTAGTTCTAGATCTATGACTTGACTGTTTGGCCGGACTGAAGTTAAAGTGGTTCAGTTCTGGTTCCCACATAACTGGAAGAAGTCTAATCATTAGTAGGTATCATTATAGAACTGATGTCCAGGAGCCTTATGATGATCTTATTAAATGTTGCAATCATTTAAATCTGCGATGGTATCCTGCTTAATTTAGAGGGAACAGTCACAATATAGTCACAACATTAAAAAAAACAGTTGCAATTAGCTTCTTTAAATCATTCAGCCCTGCAGTCCAGTGCCATCACTCTGCTATGTAGCTCCAGCACTCACCAGCAGGTGTCAGTGTTCATCACAATATTCATTATTCAGTTTATTAACCTCTCTGTTCAATATCTGCCCTTACTCACTTTAATACATCTCTGTTCAGTGGCGTCATCGCTCGGTCGTGCACTTCTCACTCTCACCACCGGGTGTCAGTGTTGACCAAATGTTTAATCTTCCCACCCACTCCATTCGATATCTGCATCCACCCCAGCCTGAGGATGGAGGCTGCTCGCTTTATGGATTGCTTCTAAATCTCACCTATAGCGTTTACAACCCTCGATAAAGCTCCGACCCGCAGTCGGGACAGATAAGGCAGAATTAAGCGCTGAGAGGTTTTGTGCTTTATCATGATTTTGTCGCTCTCTGATTTCATGTTCATTTGTTACCGAAGCAGATGGACACAGTTTTGGCTCCGCCTGCGGAGTAGTGGAGGTTGTTTAGCTGGTGTGGTGATGGGGTCGGGCTGGGTTGTGCTTGGCTCTAATTTATACTGCACTACAGCGTTCCCCTGCTCCCTCCTTTACGAGATGCTGTGAAACCGTGGCCGTGGAGGATGTCGGGTGTACACTTACAGACTTCTAAAAAGGACAATCCTTAAAGTACTGCTGTCTCTCTCCACCGTCTCACACCCACCCCCTCACAAACCGCAGGGATGGAGGCTCGGATTACTCTTAGCTTTTATATTTAAAGTTAAAATGATTATTTTTATTCAATTATTAAATTCTTACTACATAACCCTTCTTACCTGGATGGTGCTTCTTAAAGCTACATGCTTTAAAGTGTGAGGGGATAAAAATGAGGTCATCAGTAAGACCAATGGTTCTTCATAGAACCCAGACCATGCTTAAGTGGGTTCTTTGCTTGGTTAAAGGGTTTTTCAGATTGTTGCAAAACCTTTTGTAGTGGTTTCTGGTTCTTTATGGCTCTAATAGGGTTCCACTGTTGCTTAGAGCGTAGCTCTCAGATGCACACTCTGCTTAAACCGCGCTGATCACAGATCACAGTAGTTTGATTGCTAAACAGGTTTCGATAAACAGGGTTCCTCAGGGGCTCTTTAGTAAAACCAGAGGTCCTTTAATGTTTAGAGTGGTGGAAGTTGTTGGTAGCGTGTCTGGTTCTGAGATAAAGAACCCCTTTTTCAGTGTTCTACAGCTTACCTACCAGTTTAGTTAAGTCATCCTGAAATATTAAAAATATTTTTTATGATAAATTGAAGTAATAAAGTCTTCAGTGCTGCTGGAAGATCAGGTCAACAACAGTCACTAAATTAAACACAGAGGAGTCCAGTCACCATCCTCATTTTACTCAGTTTACTCCGTGTGTGTGTGTGTGTGTGTGTGTGTGTGTGTGTGTGTGTGTGTGTGTGTTTTCTGTAGATACTATGATATTCTGGAGGACAGAGTGCCGACGGGGCTGGTGGAGGAGTACCACTCGGTTCTGGAGCGTTGTTCTCAGACGTTCCGGGAGTTTTCCAGCTTGCGGAACGGTCTGAGCAGCGACTCCGAGTCGGAGCTGGACAATGTGTCTATGGTGGAGGGCCTGCGCATGTACGAGCAGATGGAGGCACTCAAACGCAAACTGCGCATCATCGAGAACCCGCTGCTCAGGTTGGTGTGTGTGTGGAGATCTGGGGGATTATTCACTCAGTGCAAAATGCTATTTTATAAAGTTCTCTTTGATCCAAGTGCATCTATTTTTTATTATTATTATTATTATTATTATTATTATTATTTAGTTGTTCCCCCCCTCAGTTTAGTCGTTCCCAGTTCCCTGACTATCTAGAAGGGTAACAGTGGGGGATGAAGGCCTGATCTTCTCAAACTGCCGTTAACACACCACCACTGGAGCACAACACGCTTGGAGGAGAACACTAACTGCTGATTCTCTTATGTCAGCTTTCAGACGTCTAGACGTCTAGCATCGCCCACGCTGAGTGAAGGGGTGGGGGGGGTGGGGGACAGTCATACCTACCCAGAGGGCAGTTGGTTAAGGATAGTCTACAGCAGGGCTAAATGTCTACAAACCGATCCCAGACGTCCTGCCTGATCTCTAAATCTGTCTGAGTGACCGCTGAGATTTGCGGCAGTGTGTGCAGAGCCTTGTTAAGTGTGTGTGTGTGTGTGTGTGTGTGTGTGTGTCTCTCGCCCCCCCCCCCCCCCCCCCCCCTCCTTGCAGGTATGTTCTGGGCTACAGGATGAACTGTGGTCAGCAGTCCTGTAGTGCTAAAGGTGAGCGCCCTGGTGGGGGCAGGGTGGTGCATGTGGTCTCCAGCTCCAGCACCGTCCAGCTGCTCCATGGATTAATGACGGAGAAGCTCCTCCCACTTTACTCAGGCCGGGAGTATGAGGTGCAGGTATGAAAGCACCCTGCCTCGTTTCTTAGTTTGTCCTCAAACACGGTGTTGATTATTAATAATGAGTGTAGGTTGGTGTCTGACGGGGGTTCATTTAGTGTTGTGTTTAAACCCAGAGGGTGTGTTTGAACCACTAGAGGGCAGTGTTGTACTTCAGTACATATATATAATATTATATTATATTATATTATGAGATTTCCTAAAATTGTATTTGAAAATAATGAAAATGGCAGTTTGTCACCTCACCTTATCACCTAATGTCCTCTCTGGACACCATGCTGCCTAATAACGCCAGGCGTGGGCTAGAGGGGTATAAAGCCCCCCAGCATTGAGGAGCTGTGGAGCAGTGGAAGAACTGTGTTCTCTGGAGTGATTGTGGAGGAGCTCCATCCAGTACTGAGGATGAGTTGGGGATGATGAGGTGGGGTGGAGATCGTCATCATACAACATCCTAACCTCACTAACGCTCTTGTTGCTGAATGCAATCAAATTCTCACAGCAGTGCTCTAGTAGAAAGTCATCTTCTCTGGACAGTAGAGACAGTTACTCCAATACTCCTACTCTAACCAACTCTAATACTTGGTTTCAGGGTAGAGGGGACTGCGGGTCTCGGGGATGATTGACAGGCAGTGTGGACAGTTTCCTCTGTTCTTCCCCCACGATTCCATTTAGCTCTTTCGTGCGAACCGTCTGAAAGGCCAGTCCTTCACTCGTCTCTGGTCATAAACACGTAAAGGCTTTATAGCCACCTCCTCAGAGTGTATAATTACCCAGTTAAAATCTGCAGCGCTCCAGGCTTCCCTGGTCTGTTCGATCCATCTGTCTTACACTCCGATTGCGTGATGGAAGGTGGAGCTGCCTGACGCGAGCACACACAGACAATCTCCCACACACACACACACACACACACACACACACACACACACACACACACACACACACACACATTAGGTCTGCATGATATGGCCATGGAAAGACAGGCTGAAGCTTCAGCAGGAGAAACTGGGAGCAATTTAACATTTTAGGTTTTTGCAGAATAATTTAAAATCTATTTAAATATGTTTACTCACGCAGCTCTCGCTGTATGAGTACGCCTCTCTGATGTAGACAGTTTTAGTTTAATAGTGAGGCCCTAATCATAAGGAGAAGTGTGTGTGTATGAAATCAGTTTTACTAATCTATATATATATATTTATATATAAGAAGAAAAAATAATAAATGGGTAAATAAAAGGAAATGCTCTGATCATGTGACCGTTTTCCAGAGTAAACACAGGCTTTAGCCTTGAGGAGCAGCCGGGAACGTTGCTGTTCCTCCTTCATAGTGTTTCCTGCAGCTGAGCTTTACAGATGTGTGTTTCATGGTACCGGACTTACAGCCATTCTGGAAACAGGGCAATATTGCTCTCAGAACAGCGGGTCCGACACTGCCCTCTAGTGGTTGGGGTTTGAACACAACACTAAATGAACCACTGTCTGACACCAGTCTTACATCTAACCTATTCATTAATAATCAATACTGTTGATTGAGGATTGATACAGTACTGCAGAACAGAACATCACCAGACGCCCAGACAGCGATGTTATCATGCAGCTGTACCGAGCTGTGCAGCGTGCAGTAGACTGTGCTCTCTGTTTACACCAGCGTGCGCATGTGTGTGAATGGTCATGTGATCTGTGTTGTTGGGCGGGTCAGTGTGGACGCAGGTGGCTCTGATACAAAGCTGAAATGCACAGACACACACGCGCGCACACACACACACACACACACACACACACACACACACACGCACAGCAGGATTTGTTTTAGGTTTGTTAAAGTGCTGTTTCTCGCCCGGGCTGCTGTTTGATCTCACTTGTTCTTTGTGCTGTTATATCCCACAAGGCCGTGTGTGTGAGAAGTGTGTGAGAAGTGTGTGAGAAGTGTGTGAGAAGTGTGTGAGAAGTGTGTGAGAAGTGTGTGAGAAGTGTGTGAGAAGTGTGTGAGGTGTGCTCGCTCATGCCTGTGCCTGAAGCGTTCCGTTTGCGCGAGTGCATGTCGAGTAAATGTTTGAGAGAAGCTTTATTTCATTCAGGCTTCTTTTTCCAGCTGAGTGAATATTTCATTATTTTACAGCCTTTTTGATGGTTTTGGGCTGAACTGTTCGATTCTGCAGGATTGTTCTGAATTTGCAGCGTTTTTAAAGCAGTTCAGTACAAAATCTTTCCCATATAGGGATTAAGTCTAGTCCAGGACTTCATCCCTGTCCAGGAAGCCAGCCACATAAGTCCAAATATTTGTGGACACCCCTTCTAATGAATGCAGTCAGCTGCTTTAAGCTGCACCCATTTCTGACACAGATGTGCAAATGCACACACAGCTTGTCTAGTCCCTGTAGAGAAGAAGTACTGCCAATAGAATAGGACTCTCTGGAGCAGATCATCATCATGACCCTATTGGCTCCATGCTGCCTAATAATGCCAGGCGTGGGCTAAAGGGGTATAAAGCCCCCCAGCATTGAGGAGCTGTGGAGCAGTGGAGGAGCTGTGGAATGATGGTGCATCAGTGGTTCTACACACAGACTGAGTTTGCCTGGATTTGTGTGATTGCAAGATCAGATTCCTGCAGGGACTGATTGTGTGTGTGTGTGTGTGTGTGTGTGTGTGTGTGTGTGTGTGTGTGTGTGTGTGTGTGTGTGTGTGTGTGTGTGTGTTCATCAGTTTCACAGTGACCCGTCAGTAGCAGTCGGTTCCTGTTATGAGGGCGATGTGGTGATTATCTGCCCAGGTCACTACACCATCACCAACTCCATTAGCATTGCAGACTCCATCCAGGTGGAAGGTAGGCACTCTAGTGATGTCACTGTTATGATGCACATTTTCAGCTTTGATGTGATTTTGATGTGCGGCTGATTAGAAACGTTAACTGTTTCCTCCTGGACTGGAAACTAGATTGAAGGTCCAAATTTGAAGACCTGAGCTCTAGAACCACAGAGATCAGGTAACGTTCTCATGTTCCACTCTCTAAACTGTACTGTTATCTTCTGAGACTGCTCCTCACTGCTGTGGGCTGGGAATAATGCCTGTTAATGGTCTCTGAAGGACACCAGAGGGCGCTCTGCTAGTATAACGTAATAGTAATACAAAGGCTCGGTTCTGGATCTGACTGGATCTGGCTTTAAATAGCTGATACTCATTAAAATACGCCTGGATCCACCTCAGCCTCAGTCCACTGGATTGGATTAAGAAGTCCTTCTTTAGTAGGATGTATTTCTGATGCTTCTTGGTTCTGCAGAGAACTCTCTAAACTTTCTGAACAGATTCTATGTACGTTTATTTATTTATTTATTTGTAATTAACTACATGGTAATTGTTTGGGTATCACACTGGCAGATTGACTGGGCGTTTATTTCCCTGGAGCGTATTCACCAGCTACTTTGTTTTCTTATTTTAAGACTATTTAATGGGCTCCTGAAGCGGGAGAGTCACGTAAATCAGAGCAGCCGAAGCCTCCTTCACACCGCACCTCAGCCAGCTTTGGCAGGGCAGCACGGATGCGGTGACATTTATGAGTCTAATTGGCTGGAAGGTGCTTGGGTTTTATTATTTTACCCTTCTCTATCAAAGCCTCGCAGGAAAACAGACTCTGCTTTACACACTTTTATGAAGCGGTGTAGTACAGGACTCTCAGGACTATAAATCACCCCTGTGGTCCAGAAACAGCCCCTGTGTCCTGAGTGTGTATGCACGGGATTAATCAGGCCTGATGGTGCTGTAATCTGCTCCTAGTGATAGCAGCTTGATTTGAACACAATCAGGCGTTAAAAATTGCCTCAGGCTCCGCCCACTAATTTACTTTCCCACTAAAATGTTATTCACCCTAATGAGAGACTGTAGCTCCGCCTCCTCAGTGTATATCACAATACCTACATTTAGAGTTATTAATATTCACCCTAATGAAAGACTGTAGCTCCTCCTCCTCAGTGTATATCACAATACCTACATTTAGAGTGTTATTAATATTCACCCTAATGAGAGACTGTAGCTCCGCCTCCTCAGTGTATATCACAATACCTACATTTAGAGCGTTATTAATATTCACCCTAATGAGAGACTGTAGCTCCTCCTCCTCAGTGTATATCACAATACCTACATTTAGAGTTATTAATATTCACCCTAATGAGAGACTGTAGCTCCTCCTCCTCAGTGTATATCACAATACCTACATTTAGAGCGTTATTAATATTCACCCTAATGAGAGACTGTAGCTCCGCCTCCTCAGTGTATATCACAATACCTACATTTAGAGTTATTAATATTCACCCTAATGAGAGACTGTAGCTCCTCCTCCTCAGTGTATATCACAATACCTACATTTAGAGCGTTATTAATATTCACCCTAATGAGAGACTGTAGCTCCTCCTCCTCAGTGTATATCACAATACCTACATTTAGAGCGTTATTAATATTCACCCTAATGAGAGACTGTAGCTCCTCCTCCTCAGTGTATATCACAATACCTACATTTAGAGCGTTATTAATATTCACCCTAATGAGAGACTGTAGCTCCGCCTCCTCAGTGTATATCACAATACCTACATTTAGAGTTATTAATATTCACCCTAATGAGAGACTGTAGCTCCTCCTCCTCAGTGTATATCACAATACCTACATTTAGAGCATTATTAATATTCACCCTAATGAGAGACTGTAGCTCCTCCTCCTCAGTGTATATCACAATACCTACATTTAGAGCATTATTAATATTTACCCTAATGAGAGACTGTAGCTCCTCCTCCTCAGTGTATATCACAATACCTACATTTAGAGTTATTAATATTCACCCTAATGAGAGACTGTAGCTCCTCCTCCTCAGTGTATATCACAATACCTACATTTAGAGCGTTATTAATATTCACCCTAATGAGAGACTGTAGCTCCGCCTCCTCAGTGTATATCACAATACCTACATTTAGAGTTATTAATATTCACCCTAATGAGAGACTGTAGCTCCTCCTCCTCAGTGTATATCACAATACCTACATTTAGAGCGTTATTAATATTCACCCTAATGAGAGACTGTAGCTCCGCCTCCTCAGTGTATATCACAATACCTACATTTAGAGTTATTAATATTCACCCTAATGAGAGACTGTAGCTCCTCCTCCTCAGTGTATATCACAATACCTACATTTAGAGCGTTATTAATATTCCCCCCTAATGAGAGACTGTAGCTCCGCCTCCTCAGTGTATATCACAATATCTACATTTAGAGTTATTAATATTCACCCTAATGAGAGACTGTAGCTCCGCCTCCTCAGTGTATATCACAATACCTACATTTAGAGCGTTATTAATATTTATCCTAATGAGAGACTGTAGCTCCTCCTCCTCAGTGTATATCACAATACCTACATTTAGAGTTATTAATATTCACCCTAATGAGAGACTGTAGCTCCTCCTCCTCAGTGTATATCACAATACCTACATTTAGAGTTATTAATATTCACCCTAATGAGAGACTGTAGCTCCGCCTCCTCAGTGTATATCACAATACCTACATTTAGAGTTATTAATATTCACCCTAATGAGAGACTGTAGCTCCGCCTCCTCAGTGTATATCACAATACCTACATTTAGAGTTATTAATATTCACCCTAATGAGAGACTGTAGCTCCCCCTCCTCAGTGTATCACAATACCTACATTTAGAGCCTTATTAATATTCACCCTAATGAGAGACTGTAGCTCCGCCTCCTCAGTGTATATCACAATACCTACATTTAGAGCGTTATTAATATTCACCCTAATGAGAGACTGTAGCTCCTCCTCCTCAGTGTATATCACAATACCTACATTTAGAGCGTTATTAATATTCACCCTAATGAGAGACTGTAGCTCCGCCTCCTCAGTGTATATCACAATACCTACATTTAGAGTTATTAATATTCACCCTAATGAGAGACTGTAGCTCCTCCTCCTCAGTGTATCACAATACCTACATTTAGAGCCTTATTAATATTCACCCTAATGAGAGACTGTAGCTCCTCCTCCTCAGTGTATATCACAATACCTACATTTAGAGCGTTATTAATATTCCCCCCTAATGAGAGACTGTAGCTCCGCCTCCTCAGTGTATATCACAATATCTACATTTAGAGTTATTAATATTCACCCTAATGAGAGACTGTAGCTCCGCCTCCTCAGTGTATATCACAATACCTACATTTAGAGCGTTATTAATATTTATCCTAATGAGAGACTGTAGCTCCTCCTCCTCAGTGTATATCACAGTACCTACATTTAGAGCGTTATTAATATTCACCCTAATGAGAGACTGTAGCTCCGCCTCCTCAGTGTATATCACAATACCTACATTTAGAGCGTTATTAATATTCACCCTAATGAGAGACTGTAGCTCCTCCTCCTCAGTGTATATCACAATACCTACATTTAGAGCGTTATTAATATTCACCCTAATGAGAGACTGTAGCTCCTCCTCCTCAGTGTATATCACAATACCTACATTTAGAGCGTTATTAATATTCACCCTAATGAGAGACTGTAGCTCCTCCTCCTCAGTGTATATCACAATACCTACATTTAGAGTTATTAATATTCACCCTATTGAGAGACTGTAGCTCCACCTCCTCAGTGTATATCACAATACCTACATTTAGAGCGTTATTAATATTCACCCTAATGAGAGACTGTAGCTCCGCCTCCTCAGTGTATATCACAATACCTGCATTTAGAGCGTTATTAATACTGGGGGGGGGGGGGGGGGGTGACAGCGCTCCCTCCTGGGTGAAGGTAAGTTCTGTTTCTCACCTGGAGCTCCTGCACTGCTGTCAATTACATTGGACCCTTCAGATGAATCCGCTAATGTTTCTCTATAGTGGAAGTGTGGAGTGACCTCAGGGGTCGATACTCGGCCCTTTGGCATTTTAAAGGTGTGTGTGTGTGTGTGTGTGTGTGTGTGTGTGTGTGTGTGTGTGTGTGTGTGTGTGTGTGTGTGTGTGTCTGTCCTCGGGAGCTGTTAGAGAGCTGTAGAGAGCTCCTGTCTTGGTGTGATGTGTTGGAGAGAGCTGTAATGAAGCTGAGCTGTCAGAGGGTCCTCTGTCTCCGCTCGGCTTCCAGCTGCTGTCTGACCTGCCACTGCACTCCACACTGACCACACAGCCGTCCGTCTGTGGATATCTCGACACAATGTGCAATTACTGATGGCACTGTCCAGTGCTGGGCGATGTATCGCCTATCTCAGCATATCAGTGTCAGTGTCAGGGCAGGTGGTGTTCAGAACCCTGGAGCTTCCAGTTATTTTAAAGTAAGAGTTTAAAATCCAGCAACATAAACGCTGATGTTTCTGCCTGTGAAGCTGATTTCTGTCCGGTCCGGTTTTGCTGTAGCGTGCGCACTTTAAACAGAACAGTCCAGTCGGGTTTATAAGCTGTACTTATAGCAGTGAGTAGCAGAACCTGTAGAGGATCAGCTTTATTAATGTGTGCGCCTGTTTATTAATGTCTAGCCTGTTTACGTTATTAACGCTGACCAAATCTGTTTACTAGTTTACTTTATTTACTTTGGTCCTAGCTTAACTCTTATAATCTAGTTTGATTTATTAATTTAAAATAATTAATTTGATGAATGCTGTCAATCACTTTGCTAATAATGCTGGCTTTTTCACTGATTTTCAAGACTCAAGAACTGGTATTTAATATGTTACCTTATTAAGAAAGAAATCCCAATAAATCAATTATTATTATTATTATTATATGTTTTTTATTATCCTTTAGAGATTTACTATGATTCCAGTCATACTGGCACCTGAATTGTGTTTGTCATTATTGTTATTAAATAATTGAGTAGTATAGTGTTGTTGTTGTTGTTGTTTGTGTATTTGGTTTATTAAAGCTGTGAGAAATTGGGGTCACGCTAAACTGACCTCTAAGCCGTCCGTGTGTAGAAATCTAAAGACAGCACAATTAGTGCCGCCCCCCCCCCAATCGCTGTGGTTACTGTGTAGGGGTCAGTCTCCTCTCAGGACGCAGTGTTCTGTCTGTGTGTTAATGAGGAAACTGGCTGATTCCTAATTCCACAGAGTCCGAGACGCATCAGTGTGTTGGTCTCGTTAGTGTCGGACCCACATTTCTGATTTAAATTTAGGAGTAATAAAATATTGATATGAAGCATCGTCCAGCACACAGAGTTCTAATGGTGGCGGTTAAAAGGCTGTGTCGTCCTCGGCTCTGGCGTCCTGCCTTTGAGAAGAAAGCAGCTTTATTTATGAAGGTTTTACTGTTGTGTTTTTTTATGTGATGTCTCATTAACATTTCACACTAAGTTTTGTGAGCGCTGTTTTCCTCTCCGCTCGCAGGTTACGGGCTGCCAGATGAGATCGTTATTGAGAAGAGAAGTAAAGGAGACACGTTCGTGGAGTCGACCGCCGCCAGCGCCAAAATCTCGAACCTGAAGTTCATCCAGCACGACGCTATAGAGGGAATAATGTGTGAGTCTCAGCAGCAGAGCTGCCGGCGTCACTCAGACCCACTCAGCACTAATTACACTAATTTACATACACACCGTTTACAGCACAAACACTCGCAGCACCTTACTGATGCGCAGGGATCTGATCACGGCCTGAGGAACGGTCAGTGTTGGACAGATGTTTAGATGTGTGTGTGATGTCATCCACTTTAGTTCTGTTTAGTCGCGCAGAGTCGCGCAGAGTCGCTGGATGAATTGGTTCAGTTGTTAGTGCACTTCTCGGAACAGCAGCATCGCCACAAAGCAGCTTTACAGCAATCCTGTAGTGAGAGAACCAAAGGTGACCATACTGGGACCGCCTCCCTTAGAGCGAGAGGAGGAGTCACTGAGAAGAACCAAGACTCAGGAGAACCGGTCCTCCTCTGGTCAGCACTGGATAGCTAAACAAATGCATTTAAGTGAGTGATGAAGACAGGCGTGGTCAGGAAAGGTGTGTCTCAGCCAAAAAATAAAGAAACTGATACAAATATTATTACAGATGTTGCAGGTATTACAGAGTACAGGTATACACACACACACACACACACACACACACACACACACAGACAGAACGCTGCACAGGTCAGAACAGGCTGACTCACCGCAGTGAGGGCGAGGGAGAGTGGAGCACAGACAGGTCAGTATTAGAGAATACATTACGGTCGCTGTCTCTACATTATCACACTGAGTCTCAGGTGAGCTGCTGACCTCCGCTGGACTCTGAGGGTTCAGTGAGTGGTGTTCAGCTGGGGGCGTCTCTGCAATATTTACTGTCTTTATTTGTAGTAGTTCTGGATTGCGTGTGCGGAGTGAAGCAGGAGCTCTCTCAGTACCGCCACTTCATCATCACTGTAAGAAAGCTCGGTCTGCAGCCGTCTGATACTGCTGATTAATACTAATTATAAGGAATAAGCATAATAAAATAGATATCCCACAACGCTCTGCTGCTCGGCCGCGGGGTAGGGAGCTTTTTGAGTGAGGGAGTGTAAAGTTTGCTGTGACTGAATAGTAACTAATAGAAAAGTTGAAGGACCTGTATTCTAGAGTTTCCCTTTGTCTGATCAACATGGTAATAATATCACAAGTCCAATAAAAGTTAAAAAGTCAGATTCTGCTGCACATCTGATTACAGTTCTCGTACTGAAGCCTGCTGTTGGTCAGTGTTCTTTAAGCACTGCCGATATCTATATTTTTGCTCTCTCGCTCTCTCTCTTGCTCTCGCTCTCTGCAGGTGTGCGGCAGGGACAGTTGGAAATGGAGAACTGTGTGTTACAGTGTGAGACAACAGGAGTTATCGTCCGTACCTCGGCTCAGCTCATCATGAACATGTGTGACCTTTACGGCTCTAAGGTTCGACACTCTGCCTGTTGATCGTCCGACATACACTCACTTCTGCCTGTGAAGCACAAATCCCATCAGCCACGAGAACAAGCACATCCCTGCTCCATAAACAGCCTGACCACATTAAACTGGTTGACCAGGACAGTGTATGCTTGTGTCTGACTGTTAAATGGTTTGCCAGTGTAAACAATCTGACCAGACTGGTTGACCAACATTGTTCCTGATGGTCATGCTGGTAGGCCAGCTAGTCCATTAAACTATATATGTATATTTCTATACATTATATGTCCAAATATTTGTGGACACCCCTTCTAACAAATGCATTCAGCTACTTTATGCTGCACCCATTGCTGATACAGATGTGCAAATGCACACACACAGAATAGGACTCTCTGCAGCAGATCAACATCGTGACCCTATTGGCTCCATGCTGCATATAGTGTTTGTGTATTGTGTTGAGGAATAAGAGTGGGGGTTTTATACAGCGTGGATTGTTGAGCTTCACCACAGCAGCTCTGAATCTCTTTCAGCATCTTTACTGTGCTCACTGAACGCAGTGTCATTAACTGTGTGTGTGTGTGTGTGTGTGTGTGGTGTTTTCAGGGAGCCGGTGTGGAGATCTATCCGGGCAGCGTGTGCAGTCTTGTGGGGAACGGCATCCATCACTGTAAGGAGGGCGTCCTGATTAAGGTGAGGGAGAGGGGTTCGCTTTACTGCTGAAACCTTTAGGAACCCTCTGATTGGTCAGAGCTAGATCTGCAGTTCCCCTTTTATTCCTGTGTAGCACTGCTTACGTTACTCACCGTGCCGTACTGGTTCTAAACCTTTTATAAGCTATTAATAAACATGCGATGTAGGACAGAGACTCAGGCAGGTACAAAAATACTCTGACCAACACACACAGTCTCACACACACACACAGTTTCACACACTTCTGCGCTCCGGGTTTACAAACCAGCCCCACAATATCATAGTGAACATTCAGCCTTTAGTCCTGCATGGTGTAATACAAGTACAGTGATTCCCTTAAAACCAGCCAGCATTACAGAAGGGTATTATTATTATTATTATTATTATTATTATTAGTATGACTTATTTGGACATATTTTGAAAACTTCATCAGGCCTTCTCTGAAGACCCTGAAAGTCCCCCCACCCCACAGTGGTGGATATATTACGTACATTGCTGTGTATGTGGTACTGATCATGGCACAGAGACGGGGGGGGGGGGGGCGCGAGTGAGTGTACAGAAGTCTGCAGCCTGATAAACTGAGGAGCTTAACGCCGCTCCGAGTTTGAAAGTTTGGGAGTGTTAAGGTCATCCTGAGAGTTTTCAAAGGGATCTTTTTTGCGCTGTCATTTTGTAATAATCTACGCTCTCGATGCTTTTGGGGAGAGCAGATCCCTTTCATCTCTTTCTTAATGCTCTATAAGACAGACGTTATTGAAATGAATAGTTGGGCTAATCCATCGCTGTCTGCGCTTTACTTTAAACTCTGCGGAGTCGCCAAAGTTCAGCCCCCCGCGGCGCCGCAGCCCAGTAAACACCCGCAGTTACAGACGCTAACCCGGATTTCACTGCTGGAAGGAACAGATAGGATCTGCAGCTCTAGGCTGGGCTCAAATGTTGAGTTTTATAGTCCGGGAGTGAAATAAAAGAGGGTCCTGAAGACCCGGGACCCCCTAATTAACCACTTAAGCCCTCCCTGAAAGTCTCAAATTCTAAATTCGGGGGGCTTCCCTGAAGCGTCATGTTCTTTATTATGGAAAATTCAAAAAAAGTTCAGATGAGCACCAGCACTGAGCTGCCTCTGGGTGGCACTGTGGCAAATTAGTTTCCCCAGTTGGTTCTTATATAACTATAGCTAGACTGATTAGCCAGAACATTAGGTCCTAATATTAAGTAGGTGTAGGTAGGTGTGGGATACCTTAGTGACCAAGCGCCACAGTGACGCAGATCTGCTGCAGTTCTTTAGACTGGAAGTGATTTTACTGCTTGTGCTGCGTCTGCGGGTTTAGGCCCGGTGTGGTTCTGCAGAGCTGCCCGTCCTGTAGCTCAGACGCTGTGTGAGCAGGGAAGCAGCTGGTTAGCAGGAGAAATGGTGGAGAACAGTGTTTTTCGTTTCTGAGCGTCAGCGCTAAAGGCCGCGCACAACTGGTTTATTGCGGCGGCCGAGACGCGGCGGCCATGCCAGTGAGAACGGATCGCCTGCGGTTAATGGACTGCGGTTCTGAGCTGCCAGCTCTGCTGCTGGTTCTGTTTGTCAGTTCTGCTCGAGTGAGCGGAGCTTCTGAAACAGCAAACAGACAAAACGCAGCCAAACAGCTCAGAGCCGCGGCCAACAACTCCATAAAACGAGGACGGCTCCCTGACAGGAGCAGATCTGCGCTGTAACGTAGGCAGTGCAGCGGAAATGAACAGAACCTGAACCAATTTCCACTGGGTTGTGTTAATATTGAGTTCAGAGCTGATGGAGAAGTGAGTAAACTGCCTTTTCCTGTTTTAGTGTAATTAGTGTGATTAGACAGGCCAGGCTTAACTGCCTCTACAGCAGTGTAGATTATACAGCTGGAGTATTACAGTCTTAGAGGGGGAACAGATCTAATGTCCTGATGAACCCGACCCTCGTTACCGAAATCCTCTGTAATTACCTGTTTACCACCAACCTGATTAGACCTGATTAGACCTGATTAGACCTGATTAGACCTGATCAGACCTGGAGGATAATTCTGTTTTCTCTGTGACATTTTTCTATAAACTAATTTTGTGGTTTGTGCTGTAACACCCAACCCCCCCCCCGTGTGTGTGTGTGTGTGTGTGTGTGTGTGTGTGTGTGTGTGTTCATTCTTGTGCGTCTCCTTGGCAGGACTTTGCGGACGCGCTGGACGTCCTGCCTCAGATCACCATGGTGAATAATGTGATCCACAATAACGAGGGGTATGGAGTGATCCTGGTGAAGCCGGACGCTCGCGGTGCCGAAGGTCAGCTTGCGGCGGCCCAAACCACAGGTACCCCACTGTCCGCCTGTCCACTCGCACAGACACACTGAGACACACTGACCATGCAGTACACGCCACTTAAGGTGGAGTCAGTGCTGCACCATTTAAGGTGGAATGGGGAAACTTGAATCCAACCCTGCTGTTTAAGGTGGAGCAGAAATTGTGTTGTGACAGTTGGGTGTTCTCTCTGGTGGTCCGGTGGCTTCAGTACTAAAGAAAGAGAAAACTAAACTAGTGTGTGTGTGTGTGTGTGTGTGTGTGTGTGTGTGTGTGTGTGTGTGTGAGTACACTCTACTTTTCTCTGTAGAGTCTCTAAAGTGCAGTACAGAATAAACTGGTAATGCATTTCCTGTGACTGAAGCGCTGCGGTGAGGCGGTCAGCTTGGCTGTGGCCGTCAGCTCTCTAAAGTCCCCTGAACTCCAAACAGACCTGCTCCACTTCCACAGGCCTATCTGGGCGAGAGAAAAAAAAGAGAGAGAGAGAAAATGTGTGTTTGTGTGCATAAAATTTTTATTAAAGCTGCCCCCCAGGGGCCGGTGGTGGGCGGTCTGTAATGACTCGTATCCCCCCGGCGCGCGTCTGTCTGCGGGGTCGACTGCACTCATTTAGAACAGAGAGAGAATTAAAGTGCAACTATTTCTGTCCTTCAGTGAAGAGCGGTCGAGAGAGAGAGAGAGAGAGAGAGAGAGACTGTTTAATTTCTAAATCAGGCTCGAACGCGGGCGGCTGAAGCTGCTGTTGTTGTCTATAATGGAGCCTGAACACATCAGAACACATCACCCACCCTGAACACTGGGGTTATCCTGATGCTGTGGATGTCCCGTTCCTATCCAGCGGTTCAGGATCAGGACTGATCCAGATCCTATTTTAATGATCAGGTTTGGTCAGGTTTACACAACCACAAAGATCAGATCGGATCAGTATCGTCTGATAATCAGCATTAAGAGACTCGGATCAGATTGAGGGGCGGGACATTCCTACCACAATCGTGACGATATTAAGTGTAGTGTCAGAATACCTCATACCAAACTGTACTACAGCAAACACGCAGCGCTCAATCTCAGCGCCAGGTATTTTTAATCATTTTAATAAGCTCAGTTTTTCTTCACATGCAGAGAAAACAAAGTGTGATTGCAGAGAAAACTAATAACCACAGAGATCTCACCGAGGGTTCGCTCACTGTGGAGATCACAGGACGGCAGAACAACACACTACACACCAGCTTGTGATTGGTCCGTTCCAGTCAGAATGAAAAAGAATGTGGGATTGGGAGGGTCTTTCCCATTGTGTTAGCCAGTTAGCTGCCCGGGACCCTAATGCATTTTATCTGACCAGCTGTCAGTGTGCTAATCGCCTCAGCTGACCCAATGTTGAATTCTACCATAAATCCACATGAGCTGCATGTTGCCGCCTCTATTCTGGACCAAGGAGATCAGAATGCTGTTCAATGTTTTATTATTATTATTATTATTGTTGTTGTTGTTGTTGTTGTTGTTATTATTATTAGCCATTTATTTAAAAAAACTCAATGCTCAGTTAATGGGTAGATTACTCGATTATTAATATTATCAATACTGATCGCCTTCGAACACTAAACAGTCCCCAGCCTCAGTCATAACCATTCAGCATCCAAACACTCAGAATAAATCCAGCTCAGCTCAGCGCAGCCTTAACTGCAGGCCAACGGCCGTCAACCCCGTTACATCTCGTTAACTGCCAGCACACCTCATTTTAACGAGCACAATTAAAAATCTTGGCAGTAAACCATATTCCTGAACAGAGAAGTTCAGAGAGGTTAACGAGATGAAAAATGTGACTTCATCTGTCAGCTGGTTTAATCTGTGCTGCTCTCTGGACTCGAAATATGAAGCATATGATACAAAACGGCCCCTAAACAATATTAATCTGCATATTAATCTGCATATTAATCTGCATTTTCATCAGATACTCTGACACCAGAGCAGAATCTGCCTCTATCCTCCTCTGTTAAACACGTGGGTCTTCACGTCTGAATATCATGATCCACTTTATGTTCAAATGTTTGTGGACACCCCTTCTAATGAATGCAGTTAGCTACTTTAGCAATTAGCTACTAAGTTGCACCCATTGCTGACACAGATGTGCAAATGCACACACAGCTTGTCTAGTCCCTGTAGAGAAGAAGTACTGCCAATAGAATAGGACTCTCTGGAGCAGATCAACATCATGACCCTATTGGCTCCATGCTGCCTAATGCCAGGCGTGGGCTAGAGGGGTATAAAGCCCCCCCAGCATTGAGCTGTGGAGCAGTGGAGGAGCTGTGTTCTCTGGAATGATGGTGGTGGAGCTCCATCCAGTAGAGACAGTAGAGACAGTTACTCCAACAAAAGCAGGATCAACTCTTAATATTCTTGATTTCAGAAGAAACAATGAACAAGCAGGTGTCTAAATACTTTTGTCCATATAGTGTAGCGATGTGTGTCATGTAAAGGTATTCTAGAGTAATCGGCAGTGTTTAAATGCTCAGCGTGCAGCTTTCTTTTTTCAGTTACACAAACATTAAAACACAGAGTTAAATATTAAAACTGTCTATTTATAATAATGTTATTGTTCGTAAATAAGCTGATGTGTTCACACCGTCTCCAATCCGGGGGTATGCCTGTTCTTTTTTTGTGCAGAGGGTGAACTGGAAGACCAAGCAGAAGGCGGAGCTACAGAAGTAGAGGGTGGGGCTATATCTGCAGCGACGGGGTCAGACTGTGGCCTGCCGGTCATTGTGGTGGAGGAAAGTCCTGGTGAAGTTCAGCCGAGCTCCATTCCTCTGGAATTCACGGAGGGGAATGATGTCATTAAACGGGAGCTGGTCGCCACCTCGGTCACGAAGCGCCGGCTCCAGAAGAGTCGCATGAAGGAGATGGGAGCGATGCAGGCCGACGAGAACCTGCTCTCGCAGGACATGTTCGTTTCTATTCAGGGCAATCAGTTTCGCCGCAACGGCATGGGCAGCTTCGGGACGTTCCTGTACTGAAAACTGCAACCGCACCGCTCAGACGACACGCACGACACACTTTACACACTTTACACACTTTACACACACTACACACACTACACACACTACACACACTGCACACACACTGCACACACACTACACACTCTACACACACACTGCACACGCTGATTAACTGTGTATTTATTCTCCTAATTCTTTAATCCGGCCACACTGTCCAGTTTTAGAGTGAGGTTTTATAGATTGTATATAAACACAGTGTATATTAACACAGAGGGGTGTTAATTGTGTTTTGGGGCTGCTGTTGGGGTGATATATATGTTAATGCGCTGACACATTAATTGGCGGTTTGGTTTAACGTTCGTTACACTAAGCAGCCGTCAGCGGGGTTGCTGTGTTCGAGCTTTCCTTGGCTTAAGGCTTCACCTTTTGTGAGACACATACTTGTTTAATTCCTGTTGATTAATTTTCAGTGGATTAAAGGTCTGGTAAAACCTCATTACACTGCAGGCACTTTGATTAATTATAACATTCAGCTTGTCCTGCCAAAAGAAAAAAACTCCACTTTCAATAAGACGCCTCGGTTTGACCCGTATTAACCCAGTGTTTCCCACAGCCGGCGGTCAAGGTGGCATTTATTAAATTGAGGGTGAAGAGAGTTTAAGCTGAATCCAGTGTGAGTTTATAAACGAAGGACATTCACACCTACACACACTCTGCTCAGTTTGTCAGCTGTTGCTGATGTTTAATAGAGATGCTAATAGAGAAGTGTGTTCACACGAGCGGAGAGTTTTACAGTCCTGTTACAGGCCCTGCACAGAAGCAAACCTCCACTGACCACCTGTCAGGCCTGACGGATTCGGAAACAGCTGGTTAGTCTGGGTTTGTGTAGCAGATGTTAAGGGGAGACTGAAGGAGCTTTCAGAACCCTGGTTATTTAGAACCGGGGTTTATCTCTAATATAAAAGAACTCCGGCTCCTCACTGCACACTCTCTCACCTGCTGATTCCTGCTGCCGTCACTCATTAAAACCATAATGTGAATCTGTTCGTTAATTAAATCAATTTCATGAAGAATGGACCAATAAAAATGCCCCAAAATGCTTTGGAGAGACAGTTTACAGTTTTACAGTAATAATCACACGCATGCGAGCGGACTGTAGAACCGGTTCTGTGTTGTTATTAAAATCCAGCCTCTAAAACCAAAAACTGGGCTGAAGTACAGCTGCAGGAAAGTACAGGCTGATACTCAGAAACTAGAATGATATTAATAATTAATAAATAATTTTAGTCGTTTTTTGTTTTCTGATTTTTTTGATGTTGATATTTGAGGAGAGACCGGGGCCACAGGGGCTTTGATCTGTGCTTGTTTGGTTATTATTGAGCCACTGCGTTTCTTCCTCTCTGAACTAACTCTCTCTCTCTCTCTCTCTCTCTCCGTGAGATGTTACTCTCTGAGGTTAGCAGTGAGGAGCAGTTTATGTGGGTTAATTTTGGATTGCAGTTTGAAATATTTACAGTATTTAGTGACGAACTGAAGTACTGCAGTGTGACGTTCCCCCAGAGCCGCTGGATCTGTTTATAATCAGCAGTGTGTCCCGGGTCAACCCGCCGGCTCGTTACGCACTTCCTCCGCTGTCAGATGGGGGCGGTGCTGTGCGCTGAAGGTGTGTCAGAAGTTCATGTGTATTCTGTTCAGAGTTAATTGGCGCTGGCAGCCCTACGGCCCCCCCGCTGGGACCCCCTGCGTTCAGATGCCGGCAGATTTGCGGACGGAAGCGTCTCTGTTCTCCAGCCAGACTCCTCACACTGACGTGTCTTTAATCCGGAGGCTCGGTTTGAAAGGGGAGTCCGCCTCGGGAAAGGACATGTCATCCTGACTGGAGGAAGAATGAAAATAACAAAAGACGGAGAGCGAGTGTGGGCGAATGACCTGCAGCCTTCAGAATTACATCATGAAAACGCTCTGAAGATCACCTCTCGCTGTTCACCAGATAAAAGTCCCACCTTTAGAGGCAGCCTCGAGCAGACGGCCTTCTTTTCCTTAAAGGACAAGCACCATAGTGTTAGCAGTTTAGCCCCTCCCGTTTGTCCTACAGCAGTTTAGCCCCTCCCATTTGTCCTACAGCAATTTAGCCCCTCCCGTTTGTCCTACTGCAGTTTAGCCCCTCCCGTTTGTCCTACAGCAGTTTAGCCCCACCCGTTTAGCCTACAGCATTCAAAAGGTCCCCGCCCACCACTTTCTATGAGAGGGGGCGAAATCCTTTCATCATTATAGATTTATAACAGCAAAAGTATCATTTACTGGCAAGAAATAGTCACAATAGTCAACAATCACTTGTTTTATCAACATGAAAATGTTTGGATAAAAAAAAAATAGATAGAAAGACAGAGATACATATATACGCTATGAAATAGGGCTGTTTATTGGCTCCAACCTGGCAAAACGATTCTCATGACGGTACAGGAGTTGTGATTCAGTGTATTGTGATAAACTGTGATATCTGCGACGTCAACAAGCTGATCTTGCAGTAAAATTGTCATCTGCATCAAATCTGAGTAAAATAAAAGTTGCCTCTCTATCCAATCGGAACGGCAGGATCTAAAGAGTCCAGCACTGCCCTCTAGTGGTCAAGGTTTAAACACAACACTAAATGAACCACTGTCTGACACCAATCTTACATCTATGATACGGTACCGCCGAACACAACATCACCAGACATCCAGACAGCAGTATTATCTTCCAGCTCTACAAATGAAGAGGCTTTCTGGAGAAATGACGGGTGATGGCCGAGGCTGCTGCTCAGCCCTGCTGTGGTCGGAATGGGAGCCTCTGGGTGGTCTTTGTCCTCGGTGGGGGGCTGCAGAGCTGGAAGGAGCCTAAATCCCTGAAAGTGTGAGATTCTCTCATTCTCTGTCCTCTGCTTCCTTTGCGTAAACGAATGCTGCAGGTTTCCCAGCTCCGCTTCGGTGTGATGGGCAGATGATCAGACATGCTTCATCACTGATTACCTCGCCTGCGACCTCTCGACACACAGCAACAGGCCGTGTTGATCGGTGTGGTGTAGTCTGAGGAACACAGCAAGTCTGAGATGTCAAAAGTCTTGAAGTCTCCACTTGACCTGAGTGGTTAACAAGCTCCTTCAGTTCTAACCTGAGCCGAGTCGGAAGATTTCCCGCGTGTGACTTCTCTGAAACTTTACCTGCTGCAACCGAGCGCAGCTCAGGTGGAAACGAGGCCTAATCACAGCAGAGATCTGCACACAGCGAGACTTCCTGACATTAATTAACACACAGCGCTGCTAACGAACCAAACCTTCTCTTTCTCTCTGATTCAGACGTCAGGCGGCGCGACCGTGAGGTGAGAAGGCTGGTGTTGCTTAAGCTCAGCGTTATATCTAACCGCAGATCTGCTGAAAGGTTAACTGTTCACCATCATTAGCTGTAAAATCACACCAGTGACAGCAAAGGTCACCTTAGCGCCGGGCGGCTAGGCGGCTAGCGGGGGAAAGCGGGCGGACGGTAATGTGTTTGGAAGTTTGTGTGGATGTTTTTGGGCTGCAGCCGAAAAGCCCCGGCGGCGCAGCGCTGACAGGACGGCTTCCAAAGCATCTCTGAAGGACAGCGCTTCAAACCGAGGCGCTTTCTGGTGTCCCTCCACGGCCAGCAGCCGTCGCTTTGGTCCGGCCCGGCTCTGACACGTCCTTTGAAGATGAAACAATTGTCACAAAAGAGGCTCGTCAGTTCTTTTCCTCCTCACTCGCTGTTTGACGTCTGAAATATGCCGCTGAAAAGCTGCGAGGGGGAAAAACAGAGAAATCAATAATGCCTTATTTTCCCGCTCTTTAAAACGAGAGGTGTATATTTTTCCATTATTGATCCGGCTCACACTCTCTGACCTCACACACAAACATAACCGGCGGTCGGCTCACAGAGAGGGAGAGGAGAGAGAGAGAGAAACACACGTCTTGTTTGTTAAGAGCCACCTTGAGGAGCATAAACACCGCTAGCTCAGATCTGACCAGAGGGGGCGCTTCAGAGCTGGAGGAATGACTACTGTAGCTTCTACAGAGTTAAAAAAAGAGAAAGACGGACTCTTGCTGATCCAGTACTGTGGGATATCTTCTGATTGCAGTCTGATCTTTGTGTTTTCATAGCTGGACCAGCCTCATCCTTCAGGTCTGATCATTTAACAGTGAATAAATGTACAGTGTTTATCTGACCCTTATCCACAGCTCTTACAGGAGAATGCAGAGTTAGGAGTCTCACTGAAGAAAGAGTCTTTTTGTTTATTTATTTATTTACTTTATTTCTCCCAGTCTAGTTCTGCCAATGAACCCACCCGTTCCGAACTCCCCCCAACACCTGCGATGCTCCCGGCACTAGGAGGCTCAGGACTTAACACACGTCTCCTCTGATACCCGTGAAGCCAGCCATGCTCCTTAACACTGAAGTAAACTGCCGTAACGTAAATACCAGAGCACTGTTTAATGAGGCAACGTGACAGGGCAGCCATCTGCTTTCATGTTCAGTGATGGTGGAGCTAGTGGGCGGGGCTGTATGTAAATGAGCTGCTGAACGTGTGGAGTTTCCTGTAACATTGATTCAGCCTGGACTGAGAAGGAAAGGCCGAGATGTGAGGAAATAGGAGATCACTGCTGTCGGCTTTGAAAGACACAGACAGACAGACAGACAGAGAGAGAGACAGACAGAGAAAGAGAGAGAGAGAGACAGACAGAGAAAGAGAGAGAGAGACAGACAGAGAAAGAGAGAGAGAGAGAGAGAGAGAGACAGACAGACAGACAGACAGACAGACAGAGAGAGAGAGAGAGAGAGAGACAGACAGAGAAAGAGAAAGAGAGAGAGAGAGAGACAGACAGACAGACAGACAGAGAGAGAGACACTGAAAAGGAGAGTGAGCAATCCAAATGGAGACCTTTAAAAGAGAGAGTTGATAAAGTCTGAAATTGGAGAATAAAAGACTAAGAAGATGTCTGGTTTGTCGGCGGTCCTGCAGTGACCTCGGTGTCGCTGATAAAGAGAGATCCCCCAGAGTGAGCTACGTGGCTCAGACCGCCGGCTGTTCTCCGTCCTGCATATTAAATCTGTTTTATGCTGCTAATTGTGTGTGTGTGTGTGTGTGTGTGTGTGTGTGTGTGTGTGTGTGTGTGGACTAATCTGGATTATAGGATCTGATTACCAGAATAAAGCAGAGTAGTTTGCATATCTAGATTAAAGCTATTTTGGAGATTTAGCGTTTTTAGGAATCGTGTTTCTGATAAAAGAAAACATCAATAAATCAGTTTGACTTTGATCTTAAACTGGATAATAACTGACTCCCTCACTCTGAATACAGCAGTCATCTACATGTCCAAAAATATGTGGACACCTGTGTTTTACCTAAAATCAAGCGTAGTAGTCAGTGTGTTTTCCTCTTTACTGCAGTAACAGACTATTTTTTGTGAAGTCTAAATGTTGGAACATTTCTGTGAGGACGATTTGATTGCATTCATCCTTAAGAATGAGAGCATCGGTGAGGTCAAGTACTGATGTTGGATGAATTCTGCCACTCCAACTCATCCCAAAAGTACTGGATGGAGCTCCACCACCATCATTCCAGAGAACACAGTTCTTCCACAGCTCCTCAATGCTGGGGGGCTTTATATCCCTCTAGCCCACGCCTGGCATTAGGCAGCATGGAGTCAATAGGGTCATGTGATCATGGCTAGTCCAGAGCATCCCATTCTGTTGGTCAGTGTAAGCTGGGCGGGGCTACACTGCTGCAGACTGTGTTTTTTGGTCTGAGGAACAGAAAGTTCCAGTAAATGCATTATTCAGCGCTGATGCATGTGCTATGAAGTCCATATGCACACATAGCTGTTATGTATGTGTTGTTTATGCTTGAGTGGTGAATGTGGCTGTGGCCTACAGCAGTGTAATCATTTACTCCCACTGTCTGCACCACAGATTGCAGTTCCATTGTCCCGTGCTGCTGCCATATGGCAACAAAATGCAGAGCACCCCAAGTTTTTTTTCATATATTTATATTTTTATACATATTTTTTCAGTTTAGGCATTTAAATATGCCATTTGTTCAGATGTATTTCATAATTCATGTGAGGTTAAGGCAGCTGCTTGATGGAATGGAGAAATGGAGGCTATTTTGGGAGGTCCTGAGGAAGAGTAAAGGCAAGTAAAGGCTGATGGAGGAATAGCCCTCCTCCAGACCCATCCATTTTCTCCAGAGTCAGCAGACCACTGGCACTGTCCACTCCATCACTGTAGGGCCTGAAGGAATGGGCATTACACACACACACACACACACACACACATTCAGAAAAGCCGAATGGGTTTATACTGGAACAGCACTGGTATAATAATGGGTTTTAATAATCAGACTTTTCACAGATCTACAGTACACTCACTGACCACTTTATTAGAAACACCTGTACACCTACTCATTCATGCAATTATCTAATCATGATCATTGATTAGATTATCAATTATCTAATTAATATCATGGCAGAAGTGCAGTGTAAAATCAGCAGCTTCAGCCAAGGTTCACGTCAACCATGGAATGATTCTGAGTGTGGGATGATTGTACTGGTTTGAGTATTTCTTGATTTTTTTAAGCTCTTCTGTCTCTAGAGTTTATCAGAATCGTGGAACAAAGAACTGCAACAGCAGGAGACCACACCAGGTTCCAGTTCTGTCAGCCATGGGCCAAAAGCTGAGGCTGCAGTGGTTTAGCACAGGCTCACCATCACTGGACAGCTGAAGACTGGAGAACCGTAGCCTGGTCTGATGGATCTGGATTTTTGCTGAAGAACACAGATAGTTACAGGTAGGATCAGAATTCGGCTCCAACAGCATGAATCTATGGACCTAGCCTGCATTGTGTGAAGAGTCCAGGCTGGTGGCTTAATGGTGTGGGGACGGTTTTCTGGGTTTAAATAGTTGTTAAATCTGTCAGTTGTCACTTGAAGGCCACAGACTGTTTGAGGGTTGTAGCTGACCGCGTGTATGCCTTTATGACCCCAGTTTAACATCATCTTCTTCAACCATCTCACAAAGCAAAGGTCTCCCAAACTGGTCTGATGAACGTGAGCATCATGGCTTTGCAGTGCTGGGTCTTCAGTAGAACACCTTTGGGATGTGGTAGAAGAGATCTGCTGCATGAAGGAACTTCTGACAGATCTACAGGACCAGAAATCACAAAATCAGAAAGTGTTTCCAGAGTGTTTCCAACATCTTGTGGAATCCTTGCCACCAAGAATTGAAGTTGGCAGTAGACGGTAAGAGAGGGGAGTTTTGGGCTGGAGTTCAGGTGGCGTCTGTTTTGTGGTAGGAAGCCAGTTCCCCCTCTGAGAAGTGGAGCCAGGAATGATGGATGACAGGTGGGGGGGGGTTGTGCAGACTTGTTGTGAAGGTAGAGATGGAGGAGGGGCTTCGGGCATGTTCCTCCTCCCAAAATGTAGTTTTCCGTAACTCCACTCTCAGCAAAAGGAGCCCAACCCAGTGTTAGTGTAGTGTACTGATGAAGTGCTTGGTGATTTGCTGCTGATGGGGTTCAAGTCCCGGTCTGGGTGACTGTGCTGCGCTACACCAATAAGAGTCCTTGGGCCAGACTCCTAACACTACACTGACCCTCCTCTGTAATACGAGTACCCTTGTAAGTTGCTCTGGATAAGAGCGTCAGCTAAATGCCGTAAATGTAAATGGGTGGGTGGGGCTAAACTGCTATAGGCTGAACAGACATCACAACTACAATGAGTTTAAATAGGCTGTTTGTGCAGCGCAGGATGTTTAAAAGTTTTATTAGAAGGATTTCTAGGATTAGGATTAGTTTTAGGATTAAAAGTTTGTTTTTATTCTGAATACTCCCCCCTCACCCCCCCCCCCCCCCCCACACACACACACACACCCACACACCCACACACACACACACACATGACACCTACAGACCTGTGGTTTTAAAAACACAGTAAATATGAGCTCCAGGTGAACTGCTATTCTCATTCATGTGCACAATCCAGCGGGAGGAGAATTCACTCACACAGTCATTTATATGCATCGCGCAATTTCCTGTCTGAAATGAAAAGAAAGTTACAAATTAAATGTCCTTTTTTTTGTTTATTGTTTTCCGCTGATTGCCGAAAGCAAACCGCAAACCTGTCAGCCCACCGAGCATAATTAACCTGGAGACGTCCCTCCTGCTGCCGCTGCCGAGTTTAGACCCGTGTGACTCTTTAACTGCGTCTAAATGTGGAAATGCTGAATGACATTCATCAAGGATACGAGCGCAGTGATCGGCAGGCCGGAATTACAGCTTCCTTTCATCTCTCTCTCTCTCTCTGTCTCTTTGTCTTTGTCTTTGTCTTTGTCGCACTCGGAGCATTTGGATGAAGTCGCCGCCCCATTTTTACACTTCTAAACTTTTAAACTTCTGACGGAGGCTTTCTGTGGTCTGACCAAGTTCGTCTTTGCCGCCATCTGTAGATTTCTGGCTCCTGTCTTTTTGGCATGATATTAATGTGATGGAAAAATAATGCCAATGTCTTTGAAGACGCAGGTAAAAAAAGCGTTTGGCGATTTGTGAGCAGTCTGACGGGCGTATGGCGGGCTGTAATGAATATTTGCGCTGAGCTTGTGAGAGCACCAGCTTTGTTTGTCTGAGCTGAAGAACCCTCTCGCAGATGGTGCGAGGTCCTTATCTCCACACTGATACGGAGGGGTTGGAACCCTTTAAAAAGTCCTTTTAGCATCTTTTGTTTAAAGGGTTTTTTATTAGCAGATTGTTTGGGTGGCACGCAGTCTGGGAAGGAACTCTTTGAGGACTTTTATTCTATAAACTTGAGCTACACAAACCCCATCACTCCCCTAACGACTCCAACCCTGATCCAGTGAGGATCCTTCAAGCGAAACTCTGAGAGGAGCTCAGTTTCAGCTCTCAGCCCAAATCTAGATGAGTTCGGTTCTTGAAAAGCCACACTTGAAAAATAACGGTTCCTCAGCACTTCCTCTACAGCTGAACAGAACTGGAACAGAACTTCCTGTCTTTGAAGACAGTACGAAGCTAATCCAGCTGACAAGCAATGGAAGCTTATTAGCATAGTGCTAACTGCCTGCTGAGCCACCACACTCTCCTCAACCCGTGTGGAGATGTTCAGTAACCTCTGATAGACTTGATTATGTGGTTTCTGATTCTAGCACTTCCTGTTATCTAGAACAGGACTGAAGTAGAGCCTCATAAGTCTGCTACACTATAAATAATAACAGTCGAGTTTCGGACAAAGTTTTGAAGAAAAGATCAAACTGATATTTTACTAGAATTATTAAAACTAAATAAGCAAATATTGTAGCAGTTTGACGCTGAACTTTAGAACTGCTGACAGGCTTGTGTTCAGTGTTCAGAGACGTGTTTAAGTGTTTATAGTCGTTACAGTAATTAGTCTACTATCACTGAACAGATTTGGTCCAAATTTAGCCCAAAGTGTCTTTTTGGACCATGTAAAGCCCTAATATGGAGGATAACTACATGTAGTGGGGGTCTGTGCTGGGCAGTGAGTGGTCTGTATGGGCTACATGTAGTGGGGGTCTGTGCTGGGCAGTGAGTGGTCTGTATAGGGTACATGTAGTGGGGGTCTGTGCTGGGCAGTGAGTGGTCTGTATGGGCTACATGTAGTGGGGTCTGTGCTGGACAGTGAGTGGTCTGTATGGGCTACATGTAGTGGGGGTCTGTGCTGGGCAGTGAGTGGTCTGTATGGGCTACATGTAGTGGGGGTCTGTGCTGGGCAGTGAGTGGTCTGTATGGACTACATGAAGTAGGGGTCTGTGCTGGGCAGTGAGTGGTCTGTATGGGGTACATGTAGTGGGGGTCTGTGCTGGGCAGGGAGTGGTCTGTATGGGCTACATGTAGTGGGGGTCTGTGCTGGGTAGTGAGTGGTCTGTATGGGCTACATGTAGTGGGGTCTGTGCTGGGCAGGGAGTGGTCTGTATGGGCTACATGTAGTGGGGGTCTGTGCTGGGCAGTGAGTGGTCTGTATGGGCTACATGTAGTGGGGGTCTGTGCTGGGCAGTGAGTGGTTTGTATGGGCTACATGTAGTAGGGGTCTGTGCTGGGCAGTGAGTGGTCTGTATGGGGTACATGTAGTGGGGGTCTGTGCTGGGCAGGGAGTGGTCTGTATGAGCTACATGTAGTGGGGGTCTGTGCTGGGCAGTGAGTGGTCTGTATGGGCTACATGTAGTGGGGGTCTGTGCTGGGCAGTGAGTGGTCTGTATGGGCTACATGTAGTGGGGGTCTGTGCTGGGCAGTGAGTGGTCTGTATGGGCTACATGTAGTAGGGGTCTGTGCTGGGTAGTGAGTGGTCTGTATGGGCTACATGTAGTGGGGGTCTGTGCTGGGCAGGGAGTGGTCTGTATGGGCTACATGTAGTGGGGGTCTGTGCTGGGCAGGGAGTGGTCTGTATGGGCTACATGTAGTGGGGGTCTGTGCTGGGTAGTGAGTGGTCTGTATGGGCTACATGTAGTGGGGGTCTGTGCTGGGCAGGGAGTGGTCTGTATGGGCTACATGTAGTGGGGGTCTGTGCTGGGCAGTGAGTGGTCGGTATGGGTTACATGTAGTGGTGGTCTATGCTGGGCAGTGAGTGGTCTGTATGGGTTACATGTAGTGTTGGGCTGTACTGGGCAGTGAGTGGAGGAACCGCTGACAGTCGGCTGCATCCGAATACTTTACTGAAACTTCTGAGAGTTGTGCAGTAAAATGGTGAATAGAGTGCCCCCTACTGGTGTTTATTCATAGGTATGTTCTGACAGTGGTGCCACACTCCTCAGCTGTATTTGGGGTAACAGGAAACTGTGGTATTGGACTTTTAGCTGAAGTATCTCTGTAAGTGAAGTTGGTAGGGTCTGTAAGTCCCGCCTCCTGTCTCTCGCCGGCCATGTGAAGCCGTGGCGGAGTGTGTTAAATATTTAGCTCATTAGTGGCGGAGGTGAGGGGTCGGCGGTGGATCGATGCTGTAAGTAGGCGGCTGTGGTTGTTATTATTTCTCCCTCTGTCTCTTGAGCTCCTCGCCGGCCCTCCGCTCGCCAGCCTGCGAACTGTGAGTGTGTGTGAGCGTGGCAGAAGCGAGCCCCGCTGCGCTCTTGGATCAGTGGAGTGTGTTCATTCTTGGTGGGTCACTCTCAGTTTGCCGGCTTTAAAGGCTGTAATATCTCACACCATCTGTCAGCCTGCGCGGGGGTCCGTCTCCGGCGGGCCGGATTAAGGCCTATAATTGTCAGCTCTTGCTCTGCTGCCTCTGCCAGCCTGTTTTTGGACGGAGAGTTCGAGCAGTCCAATTCCTACAACCCCTCTGTAACCCCGCCGCCGCTGAGCAACTACTGAGCGCACTGTCTTAAAGGGCCAGTGCTACAGGAACCAGGATTTTCAGAGCTGTATTCAACAGTGTAGAACTTCCCGGACCGCAGACCGGACCACGCCACAGAGACAGCTGTTCTGAACTCATCATGGTTGTGATGTCACATTTAGACACATTTGTTTATTATGCTTTTATTCATTCAAAATCTGCATCTCATTTGCGTAAGACTGCCCATTTAGCCTACAGGACATTAGCCCCACCCATTCAGCCTACAGTACATTAGCCCCACCCATTCAGCCTACAGCAGTTTAGCCCCACCAGTTCAGTCTACATTCGTTTAGCCCCACCCATTCTTGTTGAAAGAGAGTGTTTCAGCCCAAACTGTCTGAACAAGTTGTATAATCAGGACAGAGTATTTATGTGAACCAGTCTTAAAGGAACAGTACGGGTCTTTAAATACATCATATTTAAATGAGCTGTGACGGTGGACCCACACAGCCTCTATAACTCTATTCGCTCTGAGTCTGAACTGCAGGACTGGCTCTTTAAGAGTGTTCAGATGGTGCGCATTTGTATGGAGATTTATTTCTCCACTTCAGTCCAGCTTTGGGTCGAATGTGTCTGAAAGCTGATTGCCAAATTTTAATCCAGTTGGAGGCAGAAGTGTTGGAGAAGTGTTGGAGAAGCTCTAACCGAACTGTGGAGAAGCACAGGGCCAGACCAGCAGATTTTGGAGAAGGGGAGCAGGACGTAGTTCTGGATTTGTTTTATCTGGAGTTTCTGTCTTCAGTTCAAAGTGAATCTCTGCCTTTTCTCTGTTTGTTGCGCAAGGTCATTCGTTAGCTGTACAAAACTCAGCATTTCATCTTTTCCATGCTCTCCGTGCTCCCTGTCAGCAGAACCCCCACATTACTCCTGACACGCTGATCAAACAGCACAAATCGATGATTCTTTGTCTGCTCTCTGAGGACGGGAGCTCACAGTGTGTTTTCAGTGTATGTCTGTGATTCTTCCGCACTTTCAGAGAGAATACCAGAATCTGGAGTCAGAAACCTGCCTGTTTGATCTGCTTTCATCTGGTTCTTCCTCAGCGCAGAACCATCTTTACTGAGCGTGAATAAACATCTCTCAGCATCAACAGCCTCAGAGGAGCATGGAGACGCAGGTTTCTCACAGGCTTCAGTTCATCTCTTACTCTTAAAGTTAGCAGTTATGCAGCAAACTGACCAAAGCAGCGTTTAATCCAACAGCTTTCAGCAGCTCCCACTGCCTTACAGCAGCATCAGAGTTATACACTCACAGTGTCCACTATGAATTAATCAGTATCCACAAAGATCTATTCACTATCCAGTATGAATTATCCAGTATTTCCCATGGCCTATTCCATATACACGATGATCTATTAAAGATCTACAACAAATACGTTTGTATCCATTATGAATTATTCAGTTTCCACTATGATCTATTAAGAATCTACAGTAAATAATTCTGTATCTACATATTTTTAGTATGTATTACAAATGAAGTATTCACTATGAATTATTTAGTTCTTACTCTGATCTACTTAGTTTGCATAATAAATTATTCAATGTCTACTAAGAATGATCCAATACTTACTGTACAGTATTCAGTATATACACCATATATTATTCTATATACACTATATATATATATACTAAGAATAACACTCTTTCACACACACACACACACACACACACTCATTTGTTGTTGGATATCTGCCTTTCTGCATCTCTCCCTGTTGCCCCCCCCCTCCCCCTCCCTCTCTCTCTCTGTTCTGATTGGTGCAGATTGGTGCTCAGTGTGGTTCTGTGCTCTGGCTGTTATTTCTCTGTATTAGAGTGTGAGTGCCCCGGGCTCTGCTCCATCTGCTCCATCACTGACCGCCCGACCCTCGGGGCCCAGAAACGGTCAGAGCCGTCCGACACAACACGGCTCACACAGAGGCGGATCAAAGCCCACGGTCAGCGCGAGTCAAAGGGCTTAAAATATTCTCTAATCCTTTTTAAAGTGATAGTTCCTCAAAACAGACAGGCTCACATTTCCTCTCCAGGTTTAGAAGCTCCGAGGCTAAAGTAGCTAACCAGGAACTGACGCTCATAACTGACCAATTAGCACGCATCTCCTCATCATCATAAACTGGTCATACCTCGTGTTTACCTGCTGTGAGAGGCTGGTTGAGTCTCAAAAAGGTCCAGCGTTTAAAAAAGGGCAGCTTTCAGCAGGACGCTCCCACCACCCCGCTGAACAGCTGGAGCAGAACTGTAGAGCTGCAGTGTCTCACCCTTACTCTTCCAAACACTCCTCTGGTCACTGTGGCCAAACACCTCATCTGACCATAAACGTTCCTCCAGAGGGCTTCTTCTACGTCCATGAGGTTCAGCTGCAGACCTCAGACCAGTGTAAAGGTGTGGATTTAGGAGGAGGAGCTTGTTTCAGCTGCTCTGAGCTCCGTGGACTTTCCCATTGTACTGTTTTGGTCAAACCAGTGAGAGCTGTCAATCAAACCCTTTTATGTGGCACAGAGAAGCTCCCAGCTGTAGCCCATCATAAACAGTCACAGTGTGTGTGTGTGTTACAGTGACAGTGTGTGTGTTAGAGCAGTGTGTGTTACAGTCACAGTGTGTGTATTAGAGCAGTGTGTGTTACAGTCACAGTGTGTGTGTTAGAGCAGTGTGTGTTACAGTCACAGTGTGTGTGTTAGAGCAGTGTGTGTTACAGTCACAGTGTGTGTGTTAGAGTAGTGTGTGTTACAGTAGTAGTGTGTGTGTTAGACTTGTGTGTGTTACAGTAGTAGTGTGTGTGTTAGACTTGTGTGTGTTACAGTAGTAGTCTGTGTTAGACTTGTGTGTGTTACAGTAGTAGTGTGTGTGTTAGACAGTCACAGAGTGTGTGTTAAAGTAGTATTGTGTGTGTGTTAGTGTTGTGTGTGTTACAGTAGTAATGTGTGTGTGTGTGTGTGTGTGTGTGTAGATCAGTGATGGACTCTGATATGAAGTGTCTGGTGTTTGGTTTCAGCTCATTTTCATTCGGTGTGTGTCAGACATCACACTCTGACATATTTGGCGACACTCGTCCGTCAGACCGTCACACACAGCGCGGGATAATGTGACGGGTGTCAGCGGAGTGTGTGTAATTGTGTGTGTGAATGATTGATGTGCTGTTCATTTTTCCGAGCTACTGAGTGTGTTTTTCAGCATTTTTGGACAGCATGTGTGTGTGTGCGTGTGTGTGTGAATCCTCCCTGGGGTCTTATTTAGGATGAGTGAGGACTATGTCGGATGGACCAGCAACAGATTTCTGATGTAACACACACACACACACACACACACACACACACACACACACACACACATCATTGTAGACACTGACAAAACACACATTTATTTGGCTGCTTATATTTAATAGGATACAGGCAGACAGACAGACAGGCAGACAGACAGGTGTCGGAGTGTGAGCGCAGTGAGACAGTGAGGTCTACAGGAGAGCTGCAGCTGAACGCTGAAACCCGTTTATTAACAAAGCAACAAATCCTGTAAATAACCAGCAAACACAACAACACTGCACTGATCCACAGTTCTGTCCATCTGTCCATCTGTTACTCTATCTGTCCATCTGTCTGTCTGTTCGTCTGTCTGTCTGTCTGTCTGTCAAGGCTGATAGCCTATGATCATGTATGTGTATTGTAAGATGATCATGTGTGTGTAGTGTAATATGATACTGTGTGTGTAGAGTAATATGATTGTGTGTGTAGAGTAATATGATCGTGTGTGTGTAGTGTAATATATGATACTGTGTGTGTAGTGTAATATGATCGTGTGTGTGTAGTGTAATATATGATACTGTGTGTGAAGTGTAATATGATCGTGTGTGTAGTGTAATATGATACTGTGTGTGTAGTGTAATATGATAATGAGTGTGTAGTGTAATATATGATACTGTGTGTGTAGTGTAATATGATCGTGTGTGTAGTGTAATATGATACTGTGTGTAGTGTAATATGATTGTGTGTGTAGTGTAAGATGATGATGTGTGTGTAGTGTAAGATGATGATGTGTGTGTAGTGTAATATGATAATGAGTGTGTAGTGTAATATGATTGTGTGTGTAGTGTAATATGATACTGTGTGTGTAGTGTAAGATGATTGTGTGTGTAGTGTAATATGATAATGAGTGTAGTGTAATATGATCATGTGTGTGTAGTGTAATATGATCGTGTGTGTAGTGTAATATGATCATGTGTGTGTAGAGTAATATGATCATGTGTGTGTAGTGTAATATGATTGTGTGTGTAGTGTAATATGATAATGAGTGTAGTGTAATATGACCATGTGTGTGTAGTGTAATATGATCATGTGTGTGTAGAGTAATATGATCATGTGTGTGTAGTGTAATATGATAATGAGTGTAGTGTAATATGATGAGTGTAGTGTAATATGATAATGAGTGTAGTGTAATATGATCATGTGTGTGTAGTGTAAGATGATCGAGTGTGTAGTGTAATATGATCATGTGTTTGTAGTAAAATATGATAGTGTGTGTATTGTAATATGATAGTGTGTGTAGTGTAAGATGATCGAGTGTGTAGTGTAATATGATAATGAGTGTGTAGTGTAATATGATAATGAGTGTAGTGTAATATGATAATGAGTGTGTAGTGTAATATGATAATGAGTGTAGTGTAATATGATAGAGTGTGTGTAGTGTAAGATAATCGAGTGTGTAGTGTAATATGATAATGAGTGTGTAGTGTAATATGATCATGTGTGTGTAGTGTAATATGATAATGAGTGTGTAGTGTAATATGATAATGAGTGTGTAGTGTAAGATGATAATGAGTGTGTAGTGTAATATGATAGTGTGTGTGTAGTGTAATATGATCGTGTGTGTGTAGTGTAATATGATAATGAGTGTGTAGTGTAATATGATCGTGTGTGTAGTGTAATATGATCGTGTGTGTAGTGTAATATGATAGTGTGTGTGTAGTGTAATATGATAGTGTGTGTGTAGTGTAATATGATAGTGTGTGTGTAGTGTAATACGATTGTGAATGTGTAGTGTAATATGATCATTATGACGCTGATAATGAACAGAAATGATAAGGTCAGGCTGTAGAAGTTCTTCCAGTGTGGTTAAACTGAGTCGAGGTGATAAGGTCTGTCCGTCTCTGGACGCAGCGCTCCGCTTTGGTAAAGACACTGTATCTGATCTCCAAATCTGAAGCCCTGTTCTGATTCTGTGGGTCACCCCGTGCTCCTGGGTTCAGTTGAGTGGGAGCAGCTCTGACACCCGTTTATCCGCCCAGGCCAGCGGGGCCGAGAGCTCTAAGGCGCTGAGGGCCGCGGGTGGCGGGAAGGACCGGGCATGGCTGCGGTTAGCTGCTGTTAGTGCTAGACTAAGCAGCTTTCTCTCGACCTCGCCTGAGCCGATCTTAACCCGGCCCGCCTCCAGACTGACCCGGCGCCGGAGTGTGTGTGGAGTGGGAGGAATACAGTCACATGCTTTCCGCTCCAGCTGACAAACGCCAGGCATTTGAGTTTCGATGTCTGTTTCTGAGTCTCTCAAGAGTTTTACGGAAGCAGTGCAGATAATAAACAATAAACACAAATAAATAATAAACACAAATGAATAATAAACAGATAATAAACAATAAACAGATAATACACAATATCTACCTGTTAACTGACTATCATCCATTAAATACCTGAACATTCCTGATCTTGGATAAGAATGGACATAGTGGATCTATCAGTCAGTGAGTGAACAGTCAGCTCTTGAAGATGATGAAGGTGATGAAGGTGAAAAATGGACAAGCGTAAGAATCTGAGACACTTTGTCAAGAACCAGACTGTGAGGTTCTAGATAACGACAACGATAATCTCCAGAACATCAGGCGGGTCTTGTGGAGTGTTCCTGGTATGCAGTGGTCAGTACCTACCAGTAGTGTAGCTGTAGTGTAGCTGTAGTCTAGCAGTAGTGTAGCAGTAGTGTAGCTGTAGTGTAGCAGTAGTTTTAGCAGTAGTGTAGCTGTAGTGTAGCAGTAGTTTTAGCAGTAGTGTAGCTGTAGTGTAGCTGTAGTGTAGCAGTAGTGTAGCTGTAGTGTAGCAGTAGTGTTAGCAGTAGTGTAGCTGTGTTGTAGCTGTAGTGTAGCTGTAGTGTAGCTGTAGTGTAGCAGTAGTTTTAGCAGTAGTGTAGCTGTAGTGTAGCAGTAGTTTTAGCAGTAGTGTAGCAGTAGTTTTAGCAGTAGTGTAGCTGTAGTGTAGCAGTAGTTTTAGCAGTAGTGTAGCTGTAGTGTAGCAGTAGTGTTAGCAGTAGTGTAGCTGTGTTGTAGCTGTAGTGTAGCTGTAGTGTAGCTGTAGTGTAGTTGTAGTGTAGCTGTAGTTTTAGCAGTAGTGTAGCTGTAGTGTAGCTGTGTTGTAGCAGTAGTGTAGCTGTAGTTTTAGCTGTAGTGTAGCTGTAGTGTAGCAGTAGTGTAGCTGTAGTGTAGCTGTAGTGTAGCTGTGTTGTAGCAGTAGTGTAGCTGTAGTGTAGCTGTAGTGTAGCTGTGTTGTAGCAGTAGTGTAGCTGTAGTGTAGCTGTAGTGTAGCTGTGTTGTAGCAGTAGTGTAGCTGTAGTGTAGCTGTAGTTTTAGCAGTAGTGTAGCTGTAGTGTAGCTGTGTTGTAGCAGTAGTGTAGCTGTAGTGTAGCTGTAGTGTAGCTGTAGTGTAGCAGTAGTGTAGCTGTAGTGTAGCTGTAGTGTAGCTGTGTTGTAGCAGTAGTGTAGCTGTAGTGTAGCTGTAGTGTAGCTGTGTTGTAGCAGTAGTGTAGCTGTAGTGTAGCTGTGTTGTAGCAGTAGTGTAGCTGTAGTGTAGCTGTAGTTTTAGCAGTAGTGTAGCTGTAGTGTAGCTGTGTTGTAGCAGTAGTGTAGCTGTAGTGTAGCTGTAGTGTAGCTGTAGTGTAGTTGTAGTGTAGCTGTAGTGTAGCTGTGTTGTAGCAGTAGTGTAGCTGTAGTGTAGCTGTAGTGTAGCTGTGTTGCTGTCTCCAGTGTAAGCTCTGATGTATGAGATGTAAGAGAGAGGTTGTGTGTTTTCTTAGCGTGTTTTTTATTCATAACACAGAAGCGTGAGCTAAACCATCCACCTACAGTAGCGGGATGCTGTGTAGGCAGGCCTTTATGTGTTTATGCGTGAAGGATCTGTGGCTCCTGCATGGTGAGATGTAAATACCCTGAGATTAAAGCTGCAGATTGTGCTCTTTAACCTCAGAGCCTCTGCTGAACAGAGAGCAGCGCTGGGACGGCGGGCTGAGAGCTGAAGCTCGTCTTCGTGGGATGAAGATGCACATATGTGAGAACAGACTGGTTTAACATGTAAATAAACCATCATCTCCTCTCTGCTTCTGAAACGAGAGAAACACGGAACCGGAGGAAAGAACAGTGTGGCCTTTTCGGCAGCGGGAGGTAAAGTCGGTTCCACTGGAGCTCAGCATTCACATCCGATCAGATCAGAAGTGACAGCGGCGCTGTGGTGATGAACGAGCAGAAACGGATCGGGACACGCTGTCTCTGAGAGACGCCACTTTTCCTCAGTTAGAGAGTTAAAATATTATTTCCTTCCTTTTCTTCTGTAAGTGCCTCATTATTCAGACTCCATGCACAACATTTCATTAGCAGCAGCCCATCAGCCTAATGAATTAATTAGATCCTGCTCAGACAGGCCATTCTTCAGAGGACTCTGGGACAATCTGCCTGCTTTAGGCAGTGGTGCTTAGTGGTTAGAGCTCCGGGCTATTGATGACAGGGTTGTGGGTTTGATACCTGGGCTCTGCAAGCTGCCACTGTTGGGCCCTTGAGCAAGGCATGTATTAGGCACCATTAGCATATGTGGCCTTGGCCCCTACAGCCTACCAAAACAGCGCCCTCTACAGACTTCTGAGAGGTTGTACCAGTGATATCTCCACCCAGGGGTGCTTTCAGAGATTTTGGGCATTTCCAGCATCTCCCATCTCCCTGACTGTTTATAATAAGCAGAAGAAAACAGAACTCATTGGTCCAGAACCATCATCAACCTTCATCCATAACAGGTCCAGTTTCCAGTCACCTGGACAGGGGTCAGCATGGGCGCTCTGACCGGTCTGCAGCTACACTCCTCCATACTCAGCAGGGGGCGCTGCACTGTGTATTTGACATGTTCCACCTTCATTAACCATCTATGTTCTTGTTCTGCAGTAGAACTTCAGCTGGTTCCACCCAGACGGGTTAGATAGGATCAATGAGCCTCGGGTGCCTCGACTTTCTGAAGGTTCTCACCACTGCTGACCAGGAGCCCCCTCGCAAGCCTTGGAGCTGTTTGTGAGACCCTCTGATGGTCCAGTCATCTGGACATACGATCTGAACCTTGTCGAAATCTTCAGGTCTTCACCATGCTCATTTCTCCGCTTCCAACACATCGACCATGAGACACATTTGACAGAGAACCCAGACCTTCATGTCTCTGGGTGGTCTCAATGTTTTGGCTCATTGGTATTCAAATCAAATCAAATCAAATCAAATTTTATTTGTCACATACATAGTCATACACAGTATAACTTGCAGTGAAATGCTTTTTTGACAGTCTGCTCACATCAAGCTATACAATAAAAATCTACATTTAAACTTAACTAAACCTTAACTTAATGAAGTAAAGTGCAAAAGTGCAAAAGAAAAATAAAATAAAAATGAAGAAAATAAAAATAGAATAAGTTACATTTAAGTTAAAGAATAGAATATAAAAATGAAAATATAGAAATATAAGCAAAAAAAAGTACAGAATACAAATATACAAATATATATACAGAGATGAAATAGTGCGTGTCTGTGTGTGTGTGTATATATACATACATATACATATGTACATATTTATCTGTATGTGAGTGTATGTGTGAGTTAAAAGAAATATTTTCATTGTTGTCCGTAGTGTGTTTTCCGTGAGCCATGGTTGTGTATTGTAGTGAGTGAGGGTCCAGTTTGTGTATGTAGATACTTTAATTTAGTGTCCTAGTCCCTGTCCCCATTCAGGGCACGGATGGCTTGTGGAAAGAAGCTCCTGCTCATTCTCTCTGTGTTAGCCTTCAGGGTTCTTAAGCGTTTCCCTGAGGGCAACAGAGAGAACAGTCCATTGTTGGGATGACTGGGGTCCTTCACAATCTTCTTGGCCTTGGTCCAACACCGCTTCTTGTAGATGGACTGCAGGTCAGGAAACTCCATCCTAGTGATTCGCTCTGCTGAACGTCTCACTCGTCGTAGCGCTTGCCTGTCCTGCTTGGTGCTGTTCCCAAACCAGACTGTGATGTTCCCCGTGAGGATGCTCTCGATGGTGCAGGAGTAGAAGGATCGTAGTACCTTGGAGGGCAGTCTGAAGTTCCTCAGTCGTCTCAGGTGGTATAGGCGCTGACGAGCCTTCTTCGTTATGGTGTTGATGTGGCTACTCCATGACAGGTCCTGAGAGATGGTCACTCCAAGGTATTTGAAGCTTCCTACCCTATCCACCGCCGTTCCACTGATGTGGACGGGTTGGTAGCTCCTCTGCTGTTTCCTGCTGAAGTCCACAATCAGCTCCTTCGTTTTGCTGGCATTTAGCTGGAGATTATTATCCTGGCACCAGTTCTCCAGGGTTCTAATCTCTTCCAGGTAGGCCTTCTCGTTATTTCCTGAGATCAGGCCCACCACAACTGTGTCGTCAGCAAACTTAATGATGTTGGTGGAGCTGGAAGTGGCCATGCATAAAGTAACAGCTATAAAAAGAAGTGTGTGTGAATGTGTGTCGTCCGGGAGTGAGAGTGTTTGTGTTCTCGTCAGTTGGAGTTATCGTATCGCTCCATGACTCTGATAATTACTCCTCAGTCAATGTGTGTGTGTGTGTGTGTGTGTGGGAGGAAGGGGGTAAAGCTGTTTAATCCTCTAACACTCATCACTCACGGCCATGTTAAGCAAATTACACACAGCAAAGGAACGGAGCTTTATTTCAAAGGGGGGGAAACATCAGGATCCACATGCAGACACAGATTGCTGTATGTGTGTGTGTGTGTGTGTGTGTGTATGTGTGTATGTGTGTGTGTGTGTGTGAGAGAGAGAGACTTAGATATGTACCCACGAAGCCAGCTTCTTGTGCTTTTGCCATCTGCAGCCCAGCATCCCTCACACACCCACTCTCACTGTCATCCATCAGAGCTCTGAGCTGCTGGAGGTTCTGCACTTAATCCTGGCTCAGTCTGCAGCCTCTGTATTACTCAGTACTCTGTACTCAAATTACATTAGATAGAATTACTTCAGTATAACCACATCATTACACAATTAATTAAATATTTATGCTCTTAAATTTAAAATGCCATAAAAGTGTTTAGGAGAATCACTTTCATTTCCCTGAAGCTCTTTTTCATGGATGGTTCTTGAGGAAAATCATGGTTGTATGTGAGACGTCTGAGGAACCTTTGCAAGTTTTTAAGAACCTCCGCATAATATAAATGTTTCTGGTTCTTGGTTTCTGGTTTGATGTAGAGCCAGGTGTGGTGAAGCCTGGTCCAGAAAGTAAAAATCCAAGTAATTATTTTATATTTACGTAGTACAATAAACCATTTGCAGCACCTTTATTCCTAAGAGTATTAATAAAAGCTGCAATTTAAAGGTTCTGTGTCATCCTAGAACCTTTAGTTTATGAGAAGGTCCTTAAAGGTTCCAAATTCCAAAAAACAGTTAGATATGTATGGTTTGGTTTATTAGAGAACTATAAGAGATTATTTGTGTTTCACCACATTATGTAAAGGTTCTAGGGAGAACTGTTGGTTATGTTGGTGTGAATGGTTCTGCATGATTCTTAAAACAAACAAACAAACAAACAAACATTTGTGGCATATCCATGCATTGTAAAGGTACTATACTAGTTTAAATATTTTTCCCAATACTTTATATTATGTTCTAGGAAGAAATAGATATAAACTGATACAGAGCTTTTGTATTACACTACATGGACAAAAGTAGTGGGACACCCGCTTATTCGCTGTTTCTTCTAAAATCAAGGGTATTAAAAGAGCGTCTATTCTGTCTAGAGAAGAAGACTTTCTACTAGAGTTTGGGGCAGCATTGCTGTGAGGATTTGATTGCATTCAGTGACAAGAGTGTTAGTGAGGACAGGATGTTGGATAATTGATCACCACCCCACCTAATCATCCCAAAAGTACTGGATGGAGCTCCTCCACCATCAGAGAACACAGTTCTTCCACTGCTCCACAGCTCCTCAATGCTGGGGGGCTTTATACCCCTCTAGCCCACGCCTGGCATTATTAGGCAGCATGGAGTCAATAGGGTCATGATGTTGATCTGCTCCAGAGAGTCCTATTCTATTGGCAGTACTTCTTCTCTACAGGGACTAGACAAGCTGTGTGTGCATTTGCACATCTGTGTCAGCAATGGGTGCATGAGTGCATTCATCAGTAGGGGTGTCCACAAACTTTTGGACATGTAGTGTATGCGTCCCTCCCCAACACTTAGTTTCTGTAAATTCCAGCGAGGTCTTTGCGCTGTTTTGTGAAAAGCCTCCCAGTCTGGGGATATCATGTAATAGGGGGCGCTCTAACCTGCAGACGGGAGTAAACAGTAAACAGATTGAGGGGGCGGAGCCACAGACTTGAACCCCGTACACAGGATGTAATCAGTTTCAGCTGCAGCTCATTTACTGATGATTTTGAGGCTCATCTCAGTCTGTACTGCTGACCAACGGAGAGGGAGCAGAAGTGGGAGGTAGGGGAGCTTTAGCCCTCGTTAACATCATCCAGTACGTCCTCAGAAATGTGGAATAGGGTGAGCTTGTCCTGAGAAGAGCTGCTTCAGGCGTGTAGGAGGGTTAATATCAGCCACTGCTGCACCATGCTCTCATTGTCATTCCACAGCTCGCCTGTAAATGTTGACTCTATATTTTAGCCCTGTTGTAAAAGACCTGTGTTATTCATTGAATTCAGGACTGCTTGTGTCAGCTTGGGGACTTTTTAATAAAATAAGCGGTGCTGCTACACGGGGGGAGCGCTCAGACCCTTCAAACCCCAGCCCAAAGCGTAAATAATGAAATGTCTGTCCCGAGTCAGCAGGAAAACGACCCGGGCCGCTCCTCCTGAGCGTGAAAGCAGCGGAGGTGCAACAGAGACGGATCTCAGTGGTGAAGGGACAGTGACTGAGGTGGGGGGTATGGGTGGGGGTATGGGTGGGGGGCTTCACTGTTGTTTCAGACTGTTATTCCTCAAGTGCTCTATTTTTGGCAAAGTCACTTATTTGGTGGTGGACACGGGGGCGGTTTGGGCAGAGATGGATGAGGCTCGGCGGTGATGACCGCGCTGCACACATTAAGTGTCACTCCGAATTGGTCAGCGTATCACTCTGCCTGTCTGCAGCAGAAAAAACACACAGCGGAACCTACAGAACCGACAAGCACCTCTAACTGAGACTCATTTATGGGGGCTGCGGAGTGGGACACAGTATTATTTCCAAGGTTACATTTGTGGAAAGAATACGTCATTACCATGAATCATAGCCCTGTCCAGGCTCCGCCCACAGATGTGTTATTGTTGTAGGGTTGGTAGAAATGCTGTACTGCAGGGCCAGAATAGATGTGCTGTAGATGCTCACTCAGGTTCTAACTTATACTTGATTAAATATCCAGTAAATGTTCCTTGATTTTTAATCTAGCTGAAAGGGAGCCATGCCATGTAGTACTAAAAAAGGTTCTCTAAATTGTAACAGTAGCACCAAAAAGTAAAAGGTTCTGTGTAGAAGCATATCGCTGCCTTTTAGCTTTCTCCATGGTTTGAACCCTGTTCACAATTCTGGACGAATGAACCAATAGAAATGAAAAGTTAAGAAAGTTGGTGACCTTCTCCTGTAAAGTCACAATTTTAGAGATACATGTTTTTCATCCTTTAACCAAGCAGAAAACTATTAATGCACAGATGGTTCCGTTATCATGTTCTATATAGAACCATTACCTTTAGTAAAGAACAAAGAACCCAATTGTGTAATGTGTAGTAACTTATACCCCGCATCTAAGGAGTGTACTGTGCTATAAAAGCTATGCAGTCCTTTACTGGATACCACAGAAACCCTGGATACCACAGAAACACTGGTGAAGATGGTAAAGTGTACTGAACAGATCAGGTTTAGGTCTTTCCTGTTTTCCAGCTGCAGCAGAGCTTAAGTAGAGCCGCAGTAGAGCTTCAGTAGAGCTTCAGTAGAGGCGCAGTAGAGCTTCAGTAGAGCTTCAGTAGAGGCGCAGTAGAGCTTCAGTAGAGCTTCAGTAGAGGCGCAGTAGAGCTTCAGTAGAGCTTCAGTAGAGCTGCAGTAGAGCTTCAGTGGAGCTTCAGTAGAGCTTCAGTAGAGGCGCAGTAGAGCTTCAGTAGAGCTTCAGTAGAGCTTCAGTAGAGGCGTAGTAGAGCTTCAGTAGAGCTTCAGTAGAGGCGCAGTAGAGCTTCAGTAGAGGCGCAGTAGAGCTTCAGTAGAGCTTCAGTAGAGGCGCAGTAGAGCTTCAGTAGAGCTTCAGTAGAGGCGCAGTAGAGCTTCAGTAGAGCTTCAGTAGAGCTTCAGTAGAGGCGCAGTAGAGCTTCAGTAGAGGCGCTGTAGAGCTTCAGTAGAGCTTCAGTAGAGCTGAACCCAGTGAGGAAAAGTGAAGCTCCAGCTTTACTGATATCAACCCCAGCCTGATCAGGAGGGTCTGACTGATCTGACTGTGAATCTGTAGAGCTGCTCACTGTCTCAGAGTTTAACATTTACTCTCTGAACCACTGAGAGGTTCTGCTTCACAGGCTCTGGGTTAAAGAACGTGACTCTGGTTTGTCCTACAGTGTTCTCTGAGTGTTCAGCTATTCTAATCTCCCCCATTTTGACGTCTCCGCTCTGCAGTCTCGTGTTTGGATAACGGGTATGTCCATAATGAATATGCGTCTCTTCTGCCCCCTGCGGTGAATGCTAATAAAGCCCCCTTAAAAGAGACTTTGTGCATACGCCCCCCTCATTACAGCCACGTTTAGCGTAGTCATTTGTTTTTCTCGTCTAGAAGTCGTTAAGCCGGGCCTTCGGTGACATTTGAATATGTCTTTACACACCGGGTAAGACTGCTGTGTTGTCATAGCAACAGGTGCCTTCACAGGCCCTACTTGAGCACGTTAGCGTCCGCCTGCTGGTTCCCGGCTCACCGCGGAGATGAGGGACTGAGTGAGGCTTTAAATAAACAGCTCAGAGAAGCACCAGCACTCACAAACCGTGAAGTGTGTAATTTAATTAAACACGGTTTTAACAGGTTTAAAGGACCACCACCTTCACTGCTGATTTAAAGAACCTGCACCCAGCCGCCCTCGTTATTTTACAATCTGGTAAAGTTTCTTAATGTATCATCTATAACGTCCATACCATCTATACCTCCAAACAACACTTCTAAAACCATCTGGGTATGAATACGTCATGCTTGTGATGTCACAAATATGACCTTATTTACACCCTACAGCAGTTTAGCCCCACCCATTCAGCCTACAGCAGTTTAGCCCCACCCATTCACCATTGTGTGTGTGTGTGTAATAATATATATTGAAGGTATATATGATTATATGCAGCTGCTATTTGAATATGGGCCATTTCTTTATTTTCCGTTGCTGCTGAAAGGTGGAGAGGGGTGATGGGGTTTGTTTTGACGGAGGACAGGAGGGTCTTCTCTTCAGGATTTGCAGTGTGTAGCATTGTGTGTGTGTGTGTGTGTGTGTGGAGTTTTGGCGTGTTTTCTTCCTCCATCTGTTCTGCTGCTCCTCAGGGAGGCTATGCTCGGCACACCGGAGACTCAACAGGACGTGAAGTGTGTGAGCCGCCTCCATGAAGTGTGTGAGGTTTCAGATGGCGGGGGGTGTCCCTCGCAGCACCTGTTGGTCAGGTAACGAGAGTGTGAGTGTGTGAAGGCACCCACTGGGAGCTGATGTCTCCTGCCTTAATGAATATGCAGCATGGCCAGTTAACCAGTCAATCAGGCCCCGCGGCGGCGGCAGCCTCTTTAAAGAGCCTCAGATTAATGCGTCCTGTCACGCAGCATATTGAGTTTCTTTGCTTCAGACGCTCTTTGTTTTTCCTCTGATTCCGCCCATTCATAACAATTACCCGCCCCCCTCGCCCCCTCGCCCCTTAACGTGGCTGCGGGCTTCGCAGGTGGATGGTTGCTGTGGTGCTGAATAAATTAAAAATAATCTAAACAACAGTAACAGCAGCGTCCCGCAGGACCTCAACCCCCCCCCTCTCCCCAGGAACAGCTAACAGCACGCTTTCTGTGACAGGAACTTGGGTCAACTTACAGCAACTTACAGCAACTTACAGCAGGGTCACACCTGCTCAGGTGTTCCTCAGGACGTGCCGTGCCTCCTGCTTAGAAGAAGAAATTTCTGCATCAGTGATCCATATGATATTTTTCCAGTTGGCAGAAAGTCAGCCTCCTCCTCGCCTGCAGGATGAAAGGCTGTCTTTAAAGGGCCCATAGTGACGAAAAAATGGGCCTCAGTTCCACAGTTTCAAATAACACCTCCCACTTTGTGTACATGCACACGCTACACCAGTTTAGCCCCACCCATTCAGCCTACAGCAGTTTAGCCCCACCCATTCAGCCTACAGCAGTTTAGCCCCACCCAATCAGCCTACAGCAGTTTAGCCCTACCCATTCAGCCTACAGCAGTTTAGCCCCACCCATTCAGCCTACAGCAGTTTAGCCCCACCCATTCAGCCTACAGCAGTTTAGCCCCACCCATTCAGCTTTGCGTTTGTAGCTAAAATAACACTGTATGTAAAGAGGGGCGTCAACCAGAAATACATATTTATTTCCCTCACATAACCAGTCACTTAATAAAGGGATTCGTTTTCTTGCTCATGCTAAAGATTCTGGCCTGAGGCTTAAAGGAAACACCTATAGAACAGTGTGTGTTTAAAACCATGTGTTTAGAACAGTGTGTGTGTTTAGAACCATGTGTTTAGAACAGTGTGTGTGTTTAGAACAGTGTGTGTGTTTAGAACAGTGTGTGTGTTTAAAACCATGTGTTTAGAACAGTGTGTGTTTAGAACAGTGTGTGTGTTTAGAACCATGTGTTTAGAACAGTGTGTGTGTTTAGAACAGTGTGTGTGTTTAGAACAGTGTGTGTGTTTAGAACAGTGTGTGTGTTTAAAACCATGTGTTTAGAACAGTGTGTGTTTAGAACAGTGTGTGTTTAGAACAGTGTGTGTGTTTAGAACAGTGTGTGTTTAGAACAGTGTGTGTGTTTAGAACAGTGTGTGTGTTTAAAACCATGTGTTTAGAACAGTGTGTGTGTTTAAAACCATGTGTTTAGAACAGTGTGTGTTTAGAACAGTGTGTGTTTAGAACAGTGTGTGTGTTTAGAACAGTGTGTGTGTTTAAAACCATGTGTTTAGAACAGTGTGTGTTTAGAACAGTGTGTGTTTAGAACAGTGTGTTTAGAACAGTGTGTGTTTAGAACAGTGTGTTTAGAACAGTGTGTGTTTAGAACAGTGTGTTTAGAACAGTGTGTGTGTTTAGAACAGTGTGTTTAGAACAGTGTGTGTTTAAAACCATGTGTTTAGAACAGTGTGTGTGTTTAGAACAGTGTGTGTTTAGAACAGTGTGTTTAGAACAGTGTGTGTGTTTAGAACAGTGTGTGTGTTTAGAACAGTGTGTGTGTTTAAAACCATGTGTTTAGAACAGTGTGTGTTTAGAACAGTGTGTGTTTAGAACAGTGTGTGTGTTTAGAACAGTGTGTGTGTTTAAAACCATGTGTTTAGAACAGTGTGTGTTTAGAACAGTGTGTGTTTAGAACAGTGTGTTTAGAACAGTGTGTGTTTAAAACCATGTGTTTAGAACAGTGTGTTTAGAACAGTGTGTGTTTAGAACAGTGTGTGTGTTTAGAACAGTGTGTGTGTTTAAAACCATGTGTTTAGAACAGTGTGTGTTTGGAACAGTGTGTGTTTAGAACAGTGTGTGTTTAGAACAGTGTGTGTGTTTAGAACAGTGTGTGTGTTTAGAACAGTGTGTGTGTTTAAAACCATGTGTTTAGAACAGTGTGTTTAGAACAGTGTGTGTGTTTAGAACAGTGTGTGTTTAGAACAGTGTGTTTAGAACAGTGTGTGTTTAGAACAGTGTGTTTAGAACAGTGTGTGTTTAGAACAGTGTGTTTGGAACAGTGTGTGTTTAGAACAGTGTGTGTTTAGAACAGTGTGTTCAGAACAGTGTGTGTGTTTAGAACAGTGTGTTTAGAACAGTGTGTGTGTTTAGAACAGTGTGTTTAGAACAGTGTGTGTGTTTAAAACCATGTGTTTAGAACAGTGTGTTTAGAACAGTGTGTTTAGAACAGTGTGTTTAGAACAGTGTGTGTGTTTAGAACAGTGTGTGTGTTTAAAACCATGTGTTTAGAACAGTGTGTGTTTAGAACAGTGTGTTCAGAACAGTGTGTGTGTTTAGAACAGTGTGTGTGTTTAGAACAGTGTGTGTTTAGAACAGTGTGTTCAGAACAGTGTGTGTGTTTAGAACAGTGTGTTTAGAACAGTGTGTGTGTTTAGAACAGTGTGTTTAGAACAGTGTGTGTGTTTAGAACAGTGTGTGTTTAGAACAGTGTGTTTAGAACAGTGTGTTTAGAACAGTGTGTGTGTTTAGAACAGTGTGTTCAGAACAGTGTGTTTAGAACAGTGTGTGTTTAGAACAGTGTGTGTGTTTAAAACCATGTGTTTAGAACAGTGTGTGTTTAGAACAGTGTGTGTGTTTAAAACCATGTGTTTAGAACAGTGTGTGTTTAGAACAGTGTGTTCAGAACAGTGTGTGTGTTTAGAACAGTGTGTGTGTTTAGAACAGTGTGTGTTTAGAACAGTGTGTGTTTGGAACAGTGTGTGTGTTTAGAACAGTGTGTGTGTTTAGAACAGTGTGTGTTTAGAACAGTGTGTGTGTTTAAAACCATGTGTTTAGAACAGTGTGTGTGTTTAGAACAGTGTGTTTAGAACAGTGTGTGTGTTTAGAACAGTGTGTGTGTTTAGAACAGTGTGTGTGTTTAGAACAGTGTGTTTGGAACAGTGTGTGTTTGGAACAGTGTGTGTGTTTAGAACAGTGTGTGTGTTTAGAACAGTGTGTGTTTAGAACAGTGTGTTCAGAACAGTGTGTGTGTTTAAAACCATGTGTTTAGAACAGTGTGTGTTTAGAACAGTGTGTGTTTAAAACCATGTGTTTAGAACAGTGTGTGTGTTTAGAACAGTGTGTTTAGAACAGTGTGTGTTTAGAACAGTGTGTGTGTTTAGAACAGTGTGTGTGTTTAGAACAGTGTGTTTGGAACAGTGTGTGTTTGGAACAGTGTGTGTTTAGAACAGTGTGTGTTTGGAACAGTGTGTGTTTGGAACAGTGTGTGTGTTTAGAACAGTGTGTTTAGAACAGTGTGTGTGTTTGGAACAGTGTGTGTGTTTGGAACAGTGTGTGTGTTTGGAACAGTGTGTGTGTTTAGAACAGTATGTTTAGAACAGTGTGTGTGTTTAGAACAGTGTGTTTAGAACAGTGTGTGTGTTTGGAACAGTGTGTGTTTGGAACAGTGTGTGTGTTTAGAACAGTGTGTGTGTTTAAAACCATGTGTTTAGAACAGTGTGTGTGTTTAGAACAGTGTGTGTGTTTAGAACAGTGTGTGTGTTTGGAACAGTGTGTGTTTGGAACAGTGTGTGTTTAGAACAGTGTGTGTGTTTAGAACAGTGTGTTTAGAACAGTGTGTGTGTTTGGAACAGTGTGTTTAGAACAGTGTGTGTGTTTAGAACAGTGTGTGTTTAGAACAGTGTGTGTGTGTTTGGAACAGTGTGTGTTTAGAACAGTGTGTGTGTGTTTGGAACAGTGTGTGTTTGGAACAGTGTGTGTGTTTAGAACAGTGTGTGTGTTTGGAACAGTGTGTGTGTTTAGAACAGTGTTTGTGTTTAGAACAGTGTGTTTAGAACAGTGTGTGTGTTTAGAACAGTGTGTTCAGAACAGTGTGTGTGTTTAGAACAGTGTGTGTGTTTAGAACAGTGTGTGTGTTTGGAACAGTGTGTGTTTAGAACAGTGTTTGTGTTTAGAACAGTGTGTGTGTTTGGAACAGTGTGTGTTTAGAACAGTGTTTGTGTTTGGAACAGTGTGTGTTTAGAACAGTGTTTGTGTTTGGAACAGTGTGTGTTTAGAACAGTGTTTGTGTTTAGAACAGTGTTTGTGTTTAGAACAGTGTGTGTTTAGAACAGTGTTTGTGTTTGGAACAGTGTGTGTTTAGAACAGTGTGTGTTTAGAACAGTGTTTGTGTTTGGAACAGTGTGTGTTTAGAACAGTGTGTGTTTGGAACAGTGTGTGTTTAGAACAGTGTTTGTGTTTAGAACAGTGTGTGTGTTTGGAACAGTATGTGTGTTTAGAACAGTGTTTGTGTTTGGAACAGTATGTGTGTTTAGAACAGTGTTTGTGTTTAGAACAGTGTTTGTGTTTAGAACAGTGTTTGTGTTTGGAACAGTGTGTGTTTAGAACAGTGTTTGTGTTTGGAACAGTGTGTGTTTAGAACAGTGTGTGTTTGGAACAGTATGTGTGTTTAGAACAGTGTTTGTGTTTGGAACAGTGTGTGTTTAGAACAGTGTGTGTTTGGAACAGTGTGTGTTTAGAACAGTGTGTGTGTTTGGAACAGTGTGTGTGTTTGGAACAGTGTTTGTGTTTGGAACAGTGTTTGTGTTTAGAACAGTGTGTGTGTTTGGAACAGTGTGTGTGTTTGGAACAGTGTGTGTGTTTAGAACAGTGTTTGTGTTTAGAACAGTGTGTGTGTTTGGAACAGTATGTGTGTTTAGAACAGTGTGTGTTTAGAACAGTGTGTGTGTTTGGAACAGTGTGTGTTTAGAACAGTATGTGTGTTTAGAACAGTGTGTGTGTTTAGAACAGTGTGTGTGTTTGGAACAGTGTGTGTGTTTAGAACAGTGTGTGTGTTTAGAACAGTGTGTGTGTTTGGAACAGTATGTGTGTTTAGAACAGTGTGTGTTTGGAACAGTGTGTGTGTTTGGAACAGTGTGTGTTTGGAACAGTGTGTGTTTTTAGAACAGTGTGTGTGTTTAGAACAGTGTGTGTGTTTGGAACAGTGTGTGTTTAGAACAGTGTGTGTGTTTGGAACAGTGTGTGTTTAGAACAGTATGTGTGTTTAGAACAGTGTGTGTGTTTAGAACAGTGTGTTTGGAACAGTGTGTGTGTTTAGAACAGTGTGTGTTTGGAACAGTGTGTGTTTGGAACAGTGTGTGTGTTTGGAACAGTGTGTGTGTTTGGAACAGTATGTGTGTTTAGAACAGTGTGTGTGTTTAGAACAGTGTTTGTGTTTAGAACAGTGTTTGTGTTTAGAACAGTGTGTGTTTGGAACAGTGTGTGTGTTTGGAACAGTGTTTGTGTTTAGAACAGTGTGTGTGTTTGGAACAGTATGTGTGTTTAGAACAGTGTGTGTTTAGAACAGTGTGTGTGTTTGGAACAGTGTGTGTTTAGAACAGTATGTGTGTTTAGAACAGTGTGTGTGTTTAGAACAGTGTGTGTGTTTGGAACAGTGTGTGTTTAGAACAGTGTGTGTGTTTAGAACAGTGTTTGTGTTTAGAACAGTGTGTGTGTTTGGAACAGTATGTGTGTTTAGAACAGTGTGTGTGTTTAGAACAGTGTGTGTGTTTGGAACAGTGTGTGTTTGGAACAGTGTGTGTTTTTAGAACAGTGTGTGTGTTTAGAACAGTGTGTGTGTTTGGAACAGTATGTGTGTTTAGAACAGTATGTGTGTTTAGAACAGTATGTGTGTTTAGAACAGTGTGTGTGTTTAGAACAGTGTGTTTGGAACAGTGTGTGTGTTTAGAACAGTGTGTGTTTAGAACAGTGTGTTTGGAACAGTGTGTGTGTTTAGAACAGTGTGTGTTTAGAACAGTGTGTGTGTTTGGAACAGTGTGTGTGGAACAGTGTGTGTTTAGAACAGTGTGTGTGTTTAGAACAGTGTGTTTGGAACAGTGTGTGTTTGGAACAGTGTGTGTTTAGAACAGTGTGTTTAGAACAGTGTGTTTGGAACAGTGTGTGTGTTTAGAACAGTGTGTGTTTAGAACAGTGTGTGTGTTTAGAACAGTGTGTGTTTAGAACAGTGTGTTTGGAACAGTGTGTGTGTTTAGAACAGTGTGTGTTTAGAACAGTGTGTGTTTAGAACAGTGTGTTTGGAACAGTGTGTGTGTTTAGAACAGTGTGTGTTTAGAACAGTGTGTGTTTTTAGAACAGTGTGTGTTTGGAACAGTGTGTGTGTTTGGAACAGTGTGTGTGTTTAGAACAGTGTGTGTGTTTAGAACAGTGTGTTTGGAACAGTGTGTGTGTTTAGAACAGTGTGTGTGTTTAGAACAGTGTGTGTTTGGAACAGTGTGTGTGTTTAGAACAGTGTGTGTGTTTGGAACAGTGTGTGTTTGGAACAGTGTGTGTGTTTAGAACAGTGTGTGTGTTTAGAACAGTGTGTTTAGAACAGTGTGTGTGTTTGGAACAGTGTGTGTGTTTAGAACAGTGTGTGTGTTTAGAACAGTGTGTGTGTTTGGAACAGTGTGTGTGTTTAGAACAGTATGTGTGTTTAGAACAGTGTGTGTGTTTGGAACAGTGTGTGTGTTTAGAACAGTGTGTGTTTGGAACAGTGTGTGTGTTTGGAACAGTGTGTGTGTTTAGAACAGTGTGTGTGTTTGGAACAGTGTGTGTTTGGAACAGTGTGTGTGTTTAGAACAGTGTGTGTGTTTAGAACAGTGTGTGTGTTTAGAACAGTGTGTGTTTGGAACAGTGTGTGTGTTTAGAACAGTGTGTGTGTTTGGAACAGTGTGTGTTTGGAACAGTGTGTGTGTTTGGAACAGTGTGTGTTTGGAACAGTGTGTGTGTTAGTTGAATTAAGTGAATGTGGGTCTATGTTAAGCTAACTGGTAATTTAGTGACGGGTGGTTCTGTAGGTAAAGCTGCAGGCGCTCTGTACGAAAGGGGTTCTTTACTCTTCAGGAAGTTTCAGCCTAATTAACCGAACATTTGGTCGTTTTTATAAAAATGTAATTCAATAAAAACGTGGTAAGCGAGTCTTTGACCGGGTTGGGCCAGCGCGCTGAGCATATGTCGCGGGGCACCGGAACGCCCGAGCGCAGGAACTGGCAGTCCGCTGATCTAAATGAACAAGATGAAGACAGAAAAGCCCATTGACCTGTTCACCAAGACACAAAGGCAGGCCATCTGCAGCACGGCTCTCCGGCAGATGGGCAGAAACAGCTGGCTTCGTCGAGCTCTGTCACAGCGAAGGTTTCATTTCTCTCGGAGCTGTACGTGTGAATGGAGCCGCCGCTGCGTGAACGGGCCTCGCTCGGTGCCGGGCGCGCCGGGGCTGGCTCAGACCCAGCCGCTCTTCTCTCCTCCTGCGTTAATGAGAGCGCTTTCTGCAGGCAGGCTGAAATGGCCCTGAGCTTTAGAGAATAGGAGGTGATGGAGGAGAGCTTTCTGAAGCTTCTTTTCAAGGCTGAGGCTGCCTGAAAGCTCCCGTCGCTGCTTTTACCACAGAAATGGACGGGCTTTCTGCGAGCTGAAGTGCTGCATAATGCGTGTCCTTAAAGCTTTCATCAGCAGCACTGCGGCTGGAGGCAGGAGAACATAATCTACTCCTGGAAGGGCCTCGCTGCTGGAGCAGAGATGTTTTTAGACAATAAGGAGCCTTCAGATGTAAATTTACTGGTTTACTGATATTCCAGTTATGCAGGTCTGTCAGACAAACTGCAGCGTTCAGTAGTTAGACGTGACAGTTCAGCAAAAAAATCTATATTTTTCCTTCTATGGTTTAAACTTTGCTTCTTCACTTTTAAACAGCCCCGCCCATTCAGCCTATACCAACGAAGCCCCGCCCATTCAGTTTACCACATCGTAACCCTGCCCGTTCAGCCTACAGCAGTTTAGCCCCACCCATTCAGCCTACAGCAGTTTAGCTTCACCCATTCAGCCCAGAGCAGTTTAGCCCCACCCATTCAGCCTACACCAGTTTAGCCCCACCCATTCAGCCTTCAGCAGTTTAGCTACTCCCATTCAGCCTACAGCAGTTTAGCCCCACCCATTCAGCCTACAGCAGTTTAGCCCCTCCCATTCAGCCTACACCAGTTTAGCCCCACCCATTCAGCCTTCAGCAGTTTAGCTACTCCCATTCAGCCTACAGCAGTTTAGCCCCACCCATTCAGCCTACTGCAGTTTAGCCCCACCCATTCAGCCTACTGCAGTTTAGCCCCACCCATTCAGCCCAGAGTAGTTTAGCTACTCCTATTCAGCCTACAGCAGTTTAGCCCCACCCATTCCACCTACAGCAGTTTAGCCCCACCCATTCAGCCTACAGCAGTTTAGCCCCACTATTCAGTCAGCGTTAAAGGCACAGAAGCTCAAGTTTAATGTTTAATGAAGAGAGGTAAATCGAGGTTAGATGTGTAGTTGTGTAGTTGTGTACTGTTGTTGTGGTATATAAATCCACTCTGGATTAAACGCAGATGTAGAATATGGGCTCTTTAATGACGTGTGTGATCTTCCAGTCAGAAGCAGAGGATCAGCGTCAGTGTTTGTACAGAAGTAGACGTTAATTGCAGGCTGTTGGCACTAATAGAGCTCATGCTAATACGTGTAAGTGCCGCCTCCGTTTAAGTTTCTGATGTGTCGTCCTCACTGAGCCCGCGTCACGGTGCGGAGCGGGACAGCTGCTAACTCACAGCGAAGCGCTAAATGCAGTGCTAAAGCGAGATGTCACATTAGCAGACCCTGTTTGTGCTGGAGCGGCAGCGTGAAAGGGTGAAGTTACACCAGGCTTTGTTCTCATTGAAAACCCACCGTCACCGAAGGCTTTCAGGGGAGAACGCGGGCCAGCAGCGGCCATCTGTCCACCCCGCTAATGCCCGGCGCTGTTTTATGTGTACACACAGCTTGCGTTTTGAGCGATATTGTCATATCTCTCTCTCGGCTTCATCACCCACTGAGAATAAAAGCCTGTTTGGACAGCGCTGTGGGTTTAGGACTCATCTCCCAATGACGAACAGCTGAAATGGCAGCGGCAGACAAGCAGCACTAAGTGACTGATGTTTCAGATAAAATGTGTTTTGGCATCGTCTCAACTGTCTCACAAACACACAGACACACACTGAGCATCATGTAGAACCTCTGGGAGGATGGATATGATTCATGGTTGTGGTCAACTTATCAAACCTCGGTCAGTTTACGGTTTTATAACCTAGAAAGAAGAGCTCAGCTTACTTTTCAACTGCTGTAGGCTGAATGGGTGGGGCTAAAAAGCTGTAGGCTGAATGGGTGGGGCTAAAAAGCTGTAGGCTGAATGGGTGGGGCTAAACTGCTGTAAGCTGAACGGTTGGGGCTAAACTACTGTAGGCTGACTGGGTGAGGCTAAACTGGTGTAGGCTGAATGGGTGGGGCTAAACTGCTGTAGGCTGAATGGGATGAGGCTAACCTGCTGTAGGCTGAATGGGTGGGGCTAAACTGCTGTAGGCCGAATGGGTGGGGCTAAACTGCTGTAGGCTGAATGGGTGGGGCTAAACTGCTGTAGGCTGAATGATGCAATTTAAAGTGTTGACAGTGAGGTAAGATGAGGATCAGGCAGGTTCCTGTGATATTGGTCCTTTAAAGTCTTCAGAAGCTCGTTGTTTGGATGGGCTCTGTTATCTAAGCCTGCACTCGAACCCACAGCGCCCATTGATTCAGGCTGTGCTTCAGCTTTGTTCTGCTGCCTCTCATCCTCCTGCCTGTTCTTTTCACTTTTCCAGAGTGAGCACTCGTCATCTGCGTCTTTTAATGGATACGTCTTCAAAGACACTTCGCTGTAACATCAGTTATTGTTAGACTGCATCAGCTCTCTTGTTCAGAAGTTTGGAATCAGTGTTTTCACTCCTGTTGTATTTACCTGTTAACGTTACCATCAGCTTACAGCCTGCACATTCTCACCGTCTCCCCCCCCTGTTCCAGTCTGAAATAACTGAACTGAATACAGCAGGGGTGGTTTAGGGAGTAAACACCCTGGGGGAGCTGGAGTCGGTTTAAAGAGTGGAGGTCCTAGTGCAGTACAGTTATGGCTTTTTCTTGTATAAGCCTTGTGGATTATAAGGTCAGATGAACTGCACTGTGGGGCAAACTGCTGTCCAGCTGCTTCCAATAGGCTTTGCTTCAGTCACTGGGTCTCACAGTCATGGGAGCATGGCAGCTCCGTACAATTCCTGTCATCTGTCTGCATTTCTTCAATACAGCATTAAGATCCCTGAGAACAGTGGAGCACATATTAACGGAGGGTAACTGTAATGGGGTTAAACTGGTTCCAGTGGAACATCATGTTCCCATAGCAATGCCATCTGCCAATATTCCCACCCATCAGACACATTTCTCCAGATTCCCCCTGAGCACCTTTTCTGAACCACAACAGTGTGTGTTGTCATGGTGAGTGTGTTTGATGACTGAGCTGTGTGTAGACGTTGCAGAATCCTATATTATTTGAGTATTCCTCTAGGTGGTGTAATAGAGCACCTTTCTGAAGCAGGTCAACAACACAGAGTGAGAGCTAGCCAGGCTAAAGCACAGCTTCCAAACATGGTGGAGGTAGTTTCACACACTGCTACAGTAACTAAGACCCCCAAAGTAAACAGTGACAAATGCCAATGAATGCTTCACTCGCTGCGGCTCCATAGATTTACACAGCTGGTTATCTCATTTCAGAAGCCTGGAATCAAGGGTTTCTCACAGCTTTACGTTTAGCATGGAGGTGCCATTGGCATGCAGATAACACTGAGAGGGAAGAGGCTTTTATTTCTAAACAGTCTGGTGAAATAGTGTTTCAGAAAAGTTTGTTTAATTTTATATTATTATTATTATTATTATAAAATGAGTTTTATAGTTATAGAGTAGTTACTTCTAAAAAAGCATATTGAGATGCACCCAGAGCTGCTAAATCAGATCAATAAAAAGTATGAGTCTCTTTAGTATGTGTCCAGTGTTTCATATTTAGATCTCATTTCCAGACCAAACGCTGTAAATGCTTTAAAAAAGAGATTCTCTCCTCTGCCCTCAGATGGGGAGATGGCGTCTCTGAATGCTGTGTATTAGCAGATCAAACGGGTTCAAAAACACAATTAAGCAGATCAAACAGAATCCTCTTCAGCAACATCCTTAAAGAAGTGGAATCATTTGGAGATCTCCCGCTCTCTGTATGAGCGGTTCATTATGGTGCTGAATGGCTCCGAGTGTTTTGGGCAAGAGTTCAGTGTTTGGACTCGGCGCCACTCGGCCCTGCCATAAACCCACAGGCCCTGGATCTGACTGCATGCTCTGGAAACCGTTTCTCTGGAAGTATTTTCTGCATGAGGAAATCAAAGCAGGTGGTAATGAGATGAATAAATGAAGAGGCCGGGCGGAGGCTGTGTTGGTTTCAGTAGGGCCTTCAGCGAGGGGTGAATTACAGGTGGTTTAGCTGAGGATTGACTCCAATTATGGCTTTAACTCAACAAAGAAAGTAAAGACAAAAGATTAACGAGGTTCCTTAGACGTTATGCACAGTAGTAGAGAATAGTGAAGCCGCCACTGTGGAGGAAATACATGCAACTGACTGTTGTTACACCCCTACAGTGGACCGTACCATTTCTACACTGTTTACACTGCCCCAGGCTTCACTCCATCATTACACACTCATCCGCTGTGAAGAGTACCCCTTACTTTAAGTTTTTTAGCGTACTCTTACTTCACTGGAAGTTTGTTAACTGTTGATTCATGGAGTTTGGCTGTATTCTAACTTCTTGAGATCTTGCTAGCTAACATGCTCTGGAGGAGAGACACAGTTCATCGGAGCTCATTTACATATTTCAGTATTAATGGTTGGAAAATGTTTGTATAAAATGAATTATAATGATTATGACTGTTTGTAATATAAATGTTGAGATTATGGGGCAGACAGGTTAGTTACAGTACTTTATTAAAATGACAGCATCATTGTTTGCAGTGTTTATTACAGGGCTCAATGGTAGCATAGTTAAGTTAAGAAAGCAGGGCCATCTAGAAGAAAGCTCGGGCTCTGTGTGATCAGTGGGATCAGTGTCAGTAATAACAGAGCGTCTCAGGCTTGTTCAGGCGAAGATATTACGCTCTGATGACGAGGCTGTTAATTAATTTCCTGGTAAGAGCTGGTTAAGTGAAGCAAAGCAGCACTATTAGGGCTAGGGTGATTTTTTTCTTGTCAAGGGCAGTTGCTTGTTGAAATAGCTTTAATTGCAGCATTAGCCGGGTCATGCTTAGCGACGTGGCGGTCACAATTGGAAACACCGCAGCTGTAAGAAGCATAAACACTTCTGAAGCCGACTGCGGGGCTGAGGAGCGAATTAGCAGCGCTGTGCTTTTACCTGTTGAGCTGCTAATTGCAGAGATTTGAAAGCGCCGTCTGGCCGCTGCTCAATAAGGGAGGACTACTTCTGGTTTAGATTCATTTAAAGCATCTGAAGTGTCTTTTCTATTCAGCACCAAATCTGTCCTGTTAGCCCAGTGAAAGATTGGCTCGGCCTGTTCGTTACGCTCCTACTAATGACTCACAACAAAGGCCTGCGTGTCTCCTGATACGAGTCTGCACTTAATACATTTACACTGGGATCGCATAGAGGAGGCCACAGTCTCTAATTGGGCAGCTCGTTAGGAGAGGGTGTCTCGACGAGTGTCAGATCAAAGTTATTATTTTCTGTTCTGATGGAACACATCAAAGTCAAACTAATCAACATTAACTCTGATTGGAGCTGCTTGGTGGCTGCCACAGCCAATGGCATTAAAAACACAATTAGCGTAGTGTGACCAGGCCAACAGGTGTAATATAAAGGTGAAGAGAAGACAGTGTTAAAAGATTACGTCCTGCTTTCTTTTATATAAAAGACAGAAATCCTTGATTAAAACGAGTCATGAGTCTTAATAAAAACTATGGGAGTTGTAATGTTTGTTTTTTTTAAACTTATACTGTGTGAAGTCATCGTACTGCTGAAATGATCTGACAACATTGGCAGATAACTGTAACTGTGTGAATACATAATACTTGAATTAATCCAAACAACCTGTCAGTAAAATAAATAAATTAGATTTAACAATAATGTTAAAATGAATCTTATTGGGTGTTTAATTATAAATATTTGATATTGACTAGATTTGCATACTGTATATAATTTTCTTTAAAAAAAAAGAGTTCTTTAGTAAAGGAAATGGTTCCTTATTGAACCAAATCAGAGAGTTCAAAGATTTTCTTTGCATTGGTGGAAAATCTTTGTAGCACCGAAAAGTGTTTTTACTGTTGCAACAATTCAAAGAACTCTTTTAAGAACACTGTATATACTGTAGATCAAAAGGACAGTAACTGAAACTCAAAGCTTCTTTTCATTGTTAAAAGATTCTTCATTCTTTTAAACTGGTGAAAATCATTTGATTTAAAAATCGTTCTTCAAAGTACCGAACATGTTGCACTGTCATCACTGTCAGTGAAGAATCTTTCAGGTGTTCTTCAGTGAAGGTGATGGTTCTATATAAAACCATGGTAACTTAAAGAACTACCTGGTTACTTAAATGGTTCTTTGCCTGGTTAAATGGTTCTTCTCACTGGTGGAAACCTTTTGTGTTTGGCTGTAAACTGAAGCTTTTAAAACGTGAATCTATATAATAACACAGATGATCCCAGTATGGTTCTGAGTCAAATAGCCCATTTTCAGTACTGCGTTTATAGAACTGTTTTGTGGGTGGTTCTTATAGATGGTTCTTTATAGCGCCACTCAGGGTTTCACTGCTGTCACAAGTCAAGGACCCTTCATGTACATGGTTCTTTACAGAACCAAAAAGGGTTCCGAGTTGTAAGAACTGGCAGAACCCTTTGTCAGTACCTTATAGAAGTATAGTGCTCTGATTGCTCTCAACACAGATGGCAGCCGGCTGGGTCTGATCGGTGTTGTAAGGAGCTGTTGTGAGGAGATTGGGGGAACATTGGAAGTGAAATAGTAGCTTTATATAATCTGGAAGAAGAGTGTGATATCAGTGAGGAGTGTTTGGAGCAAATACTGCAACACACACCCACACACACACACACATACATAGAGAGAAAGATATATATATATGTGTGTGTGTGTGTGTCGGGCTGCGGGTGATAAGTATTAAGAATGGCTGATGTGTTGATTGGAATGAAGAGGTGAAGCGATAAGACGCCTCTTGCTTGGCTCTGAATTTGGGTTAAAGATTAAACGGGATGAAATTGAAGCTCTTTTTTTTTATTTCAGAGCGCCGGAGGATTGCTTCCTCCACTTATCCTCCACAAAACAGCCTCGTTCCTCATGTGTGTGAGTGTGTGTATGTGTGTGTGCGCATATCTGCAGCAGTAAGAGAGCAATTTGCTGTGTATTGATGTCTTCAGGTATGTGTGCCTATCTGTTTGAGAGAGAGAGAGTTTGTGTGTGTGTGTGTGTGTGTGTATGTGTGTGTGTGAGAGTGTGAATAAAGCCATAAAGCTGTCGTACGAGTGTGTGTGAGCGCACCGTTGGTTTTCATTAGTGCAGACTCATTGTGCAGGGGGAAAGTGTGTGTGATGGAGGCAGCCACGGCTCAACACAAACACACTCTCGCTGGTGTGTGTCTGGAGCAGGACCTGCATGCTAATGAGCTCTGATTCAAACGCTGATCAATGAGCGCAGAACCGGTGAGAGGGGGAACGCACCAAGCTCCGAGAACAGCTGGAACCAAACTGACAGAGCGCGACAAAAGAGCTCTGATTGAAACAAAAATCACACCCTCTACACCCCTCCCACAGGCTCCCAGTCCCTCTCACAGTGTACCCTCTACACCCCTCCCACAGGCTCCCAGTCCCTCTCACAGTGTACCCTCTACACCCTCTACACCCCTCCCACAGGCTCCCAGTCCCTCTCACAGTGTACCCTCTACACCCCTCCCACAGGCTCCCAGTCCCTCTCACAGTGTACCCTCTACACCCCTCCCACAGGCTCCCAGTCCCTCTCACAGTGTACCCTCTACACCCCTCCCACAGGCTCCCAGTCCCTCTCACAGTGTACCCTCTACACCCCTCCCACAGGCTCCCAGTCCCTCTCACAGTGTACCCTCTACACCCCTCCCACAGGCTCCCAGTCCCTCTCACAGTGTACCCTCTACACCCCTCCCACAGGCTCCCAGTCCCTCTCACAGTGTACCCTCTACACCCCTCCCACAGGCTCCCAGTCCCACTCACAGTGTACCCTCTACACCCCTCCCACAGGCTCCCAGTCCCTCTCACAGTGTACCCTCTACACCCCTCCCACAGGCTCCCAGTCCCTCTCACAGTGTACCCTCTACACCCCTCCCACAGGCTCCCAGTCCCTCTCACAGTGTACCCTCTACACCCCTCCCACAGGCTCCCAGTCCCTCTCACAGTGTACCCTCTACACCCCTCCCACAGGCTCCCAGTCCCACTCACAGTGTACCCTCTACACCCCTCCCACAGGCTCCCAGTCCCTCTCACAGTGTACCCTCTACACCCCTCCCACAGGCTCCCAGTCCCTCTCACAGTGTACCCTCTACACCCCTCCCACAGGCTCCCAGTCCCTCTCACAGTGTACCCTCTACACCCCTCCCACAGGCTCCCAGTCCCTCTCACAGTGTACCCTCTACACCCTCTACACCCCTCCCACAGGCTCCCAGTCCCTCTCACAGTGTACCCTCTACACCCTCTACACCCCTCCCACAGGCTCCCAGTCCCTCTCACAGTGTACCCTCTACACCCCTCCCACAGGCTCCCAGTCCCTCTCACAGTGTACCCTCTACACCCTCTACACCCCTCCCACAGGCTCCCAGTCCCTCGCAGTGTACCTTCTACACCCCTCTGGCTTCATATGGTCGGCATGCTGATAACTGTACCCCACTGCTGGTCCACCCTCGGACCACCCAGATTAGAATCAGAAGCTTCAATTGAAAAGTTCCAGGTGTACGAGGAATTTCCCAAAAATTATATCAGATAAAATCAGCATGCAGCGGCTGTCCAATCTCCATTTCTGTCTGTGTTTAGTTTCTCCATGGTCTGAACCCTGTAGCTGCTTCTGCACACTGCGTAAATAACTCTGGATGAATGGACCAATAGAAATGCTCTAAATGACTTGAAATAAACGTTTAGTTTCTCTCAGATCTTCATTACATTGCTGGAGAGGTTCTCCTGTAAAGATATCGTTCCTCACAGCTCTTTCTCCTGCTCTTAGGGAGGTTCTATGTTGAGTCTTGGTTAGGCGTAGCGGTTCTTGGTCCCTTGCTTGTTCTTCCACATGCTCATAAGATGCCTGCACCCACATTTCTGGAGCCCCTGCTGCCTCTGGTACTGTACCCGTTCCCTGCTAACAGTGTTTTCCACAGCCCCTCCTGCCTGTCATAATGTCATCAGAACAAAGGGCTTTGTGCTTGGAGGTAAAGCCCCCTGCTGTCTGACCTGTGCACTGTGGTCCTGTCCTGAAATCCCCACTGTGTCAGTAATCCGGCAGATTTAACCCGCGATTCTCTGCTGGAGTGACACCCCTGTACTTTCCTCTTCAGACACTCACAGTTAAGTCCCTCCAAACTGCCTCACTCAATCAAATCTCCTGCCCTTTTGTCCCCCCAGGGGTTTTGTCATAGCTTTTAACCCCCCTGCCTCCTCTGCTGAGAGAGGAGTCCAAATTGAATCAGCCTGCTTTGGACGAGCTTGTGAAGCTCTTATCAGACTGAGTGGGTGGCCAAGGACAAGGCTGAGGGAAATGTGTGCAATTCCACTGCTCACCACTGGGGGTGCTTTAGTGCTTCACTACTAGACACAATGGAGTCAAACGCAGTCTATGCAGCTGATAGGCTGTAGTGGGATATTGGGAGGGGGTTATTATCAGTATTATTAGAAGTTATTAGAGTGATAGTCTAAAATATAATTATTTCCCACATCAAGAATTAGTCCTGAAGCTATGAGGGCAATGTAGCTAACAAACAGTGTAAACCTATATCCCACCAATTAGCATCAATGCCTACACCTCCGATAGGCTTGCTGATGTGGTTTATGATACTCTAAGACACTCTATTATCTAGAACATGAGCACAGAACTAAAAGCAGATGCCTGTTAAATCCAGTTACGTTATTTTATGCTGTAATATTGGCTCTAGTTCTAATATATATTCAGCACATATTGTAATTTAATGAGTTAAGCATCTCCAAAGCATTTTCTGTGAATCTTCCAAATGAGCAATACCAAATCTTACCTCATTTCAGGACTACACACACATTCAGCATACAAGATTCTGCTTAATGACTCCAGAATGCCTTACGCATATTAATTACAGTATTGCACTCAATTGCAGTGTTTTTACACTGATTTGATATAGAAGAATATACACTCTACTGCAGCGCACTGTTCTTATTATTGTGTTTTTGACACACTGTGGTCCACTGTGACTGTTATTTTTGTCCTAAAGGAAGGACGTGTTTTTCCTGACCCTGGTGCACTTGACATGGCTTATTCATGAGCTGCCCTGTTGCTGTTGGTGATCTGTGTGAGCTTGGAGCTCATCCTTTACACCCATGTTTATTAATCAGTGCTGCAGTGGCCATCAAATCACTTGTGTCCACCACCCTGGGCACGTCCAGAGCGCCTCTAATGGGACTCAGCCTGTCTTTGGGGACACAATGGCTCCACACCGGGCCTTCAAAGGCACCTTGGGGCCTCTTAATGAGCTCCATAGCACCCCCCCCTCCTTTGCGCTGTAATTGTCATATGTAACCATGCTGAGCCTGGGGTAGGTTGTAGGCTGTCACACTGGAGCTGGACTCTAGGGGAGATGGAGGACAGACACAGCATGATGACCTCCAAGAACCCTGCTGGGGAGGTACACACACCAGCAAGCAATGAAAGCTGAAAAGACTTTGGGATTGCTTTCAAAATTCTTTTTTAATTAATCCTGGGGCTTTTAATGCAAACATGGCTTTGACATTGATGAAGTCACAATGCTGGAAAGCTGGAAGATAGATTACTGAGCCCTCTGACAGCCCTTGGGCAGCATCTACTGTGCTAGTGAAGAAGAAAAATCATAGCTGGCGACTTTGCATTGACTACAGTTGCCTCGATTCGACTGCCAAGCTGGATCCACATCCACTGCTGCACACTGACAGCAGCCGACTCAAGGCGGTTCAGCTCACTGAACCTGCCTGGTGGTTTCTGAGAGATGCCACTCATTCTAGAAAACCTAAAAGAAGGCATTTATCTCGGAGGCAGAGCTTTAGAAGTTTAATGTGATGCCCTTTGGTCCCTGTAATGCCCCTGCCAACATTGCGAGGTTAAAGACTGAATTATACTGCAGGTGTGTATCTACAGGTATGTTCACTTGGGTGTTTATCAACACAGGTGAATGTATGAAGACATGAAACCCTTCTGAACTTCTAGATTACTTCTTGTTGGCCTTAGCTCAAGTTGCAAATCTGACTCCTGTAGATTCTTCCTCTACAGCATCCAGACAATTTGACCTGTTCTCTCAAGTCATCTCAAGGCTTGACTATTGCAGCTCCCAACTGGACCCTGGGTAAGAGGCAGGGCTGACACTGTGACACTGTGGGGGTATTCATGTGTGCTAGTTGTGTAAATACAATATTACCGAATATGAAGGCAGAATCATGCCCCCCCCTCTCTCCTCTCCAAAGAGCAGGGTGGGTCCTCAGAGAGCAGCTGGGAAAAGCACACAAAACAAAAACCCAACATGAGAGAAACTTGTGAACCCTACAGGAGTCCCTGTTTCATTCTGAAAACCAGCTCACACGGCCATCTGGATCCTCACGCAGCTCCAAAAACAAACACGAGTGCTGCGTCGTCTTAATGAGCTCTTATACTGCAGTGTGTTGAAAGTGCTAGCTGTGGGGAATCAAAGGAGAAACACTTGAACTTCTTGTTTTGAAGAGAATGAACACAGTTTCAGACTGTAAGTCTGGAGCTAACAAACTTTACTTTCACAGTGCTGACGTCTTCACTGCTCCTCTAACAGAAAACAAAGAACAACCCACAGGGAGGCCTTTTACTGATACTTTCCCAGTGTACTGCAGAACCCCCCGAGTCACATATACAGCTATACAACTGCTCTCTCTCTCCCTCTCCCTCTCTCTCTCTCTCTCTCCCTCTCTCCCTCTCTCTCCTTCTCTCTCTCTCTCTCTCTCCTTCTCTCTCTCCCTCTCCTTCTCTCTCTCTCTGTATCTCTCTCCCTCTCTCTCTCTCTCTCTCTCTCTCCCTCTCTCTCCCTCTCTGTCTCTCTCTCTCTCTCTCTCTCTCTCTCTCTCCCTCTCTCCCTCTCTCTCCTTCTCTCTCCCTCTCTCTCTCCCTCTTTCTCTCGCTGTCCATTTCGGATGAGATAAATGGAGATGTGGATGAGTTAAAACCAGACTGAATATCCTGATGTACGTCTTGATCAATCAGCATTCTTGTGAAGACTTTAGTGGGTTCTGAATAAAGGGTGAACTCCCACAGTATAGGACACCTGAACTCTATTTGGTGTAGGACTTCCTCAAATAAATGAAAGTCAACAAAACTATGGATGAACACAAGCTGCGATGGCGAACTTCTCAAATACTCAATGATAGATTAGGGTGGAGCAAATGTATACCACCCAAAGGTCAGTGACCGCATTTAGACAACATTAATGTATAATTAATGTATGTATTGTATGTATATTAATATATTATATTAATAAATGAATGTAGTATAAAAGGATCACATTTACTATAAGTGAAAAAATCATGATAGTTTTTAGGATTTGTTTATGATCGTGTTCACCAAAAATTCTATAATATGGTGGAAAAAAACTCAGGTATGAGATGTTCTACAACAATTATTATTTAGAGGGGTTTAGTCTTCTAATGTACTGCTTTAGATATTTAAAGTCTTTATTTTAATAACCAGAGGTAACTGAAAATGGTATTACAGTTTTTTTTTTTTTTTACAATTTATCCTTTTTCTTTTATTCCCAGTAAATTCCTGAAACAGCAAATTAACAGCTGAGAGAAATGTTACATGAATGAACTATTAGAGTAACGTCGTCACAATATTACATCCATGCCTATAAGTCTGGCTTCTGTAGCAACAATAACATTTTAAGTGATAAATTGGCAGAATAAAAGATTACACATTTACCCCTGAGTGTTTCCGACTTTCCTCAAAGTGTTTCCTCTGGTCTGATTAGAACACATCCTGAGGATTTCAGAGTGCTGTGTTCTGTGGATTTAATGTATTGATGCCACATTGCAGTATATTCCAGAACTCTGGAATGCAGAAAGTGTCCCACATTAGGCTAATTCACCCTATCTATCATGTTCTAGTCAAAAACAGTCCATTTCAGAGTTTCTTTTTGACAGCTAAGACGAAGTGCTTTTGAGAAGGAAGAAAATGTTCCAGGTTTGGCCATTTGCAAAATTGGCTTAATCCCTGTCTGGGAACCCATCCCTGATTAATGAACTTGAAAAAGGTAAACAGACAGCACTGTATAGAACCCTGTTTGCTAGAAGTGTATAATAAAAACGCTGTGTTTATTCAAATGGTGACACGCTGTAATGTTGGGATCGTGACTATTAAGAGTTCTGTCTCTAGTTCAGGTGATAAATATCAAAACTGGGTCAAAAAGCCCCCCATTATACCACTCTCTATGTGAGTCTAGTAGTATGTTGGCTTAAAGCTGTGCACTTGACCATGTTTGGGGGTTCTAGATTAATCTGGAACATGTAACATGAGCTTGTCAGACATTAGTCTGCATCTGTCGCAATGAAACAGTAAAAAAAAAAAAAAAAGACACTGTCCATTTCTAACACCTGACTGAAACCTGCTCATACTACCACTCACAGCCAATCTAGAACCTATAAAAGAAATACTTTCCTTTGTTCTGCTTATATTTACTGGTTGGTTCCTAAATGCATAGGTGGTTAATCTGAAGGCCTTAAGGTCTACCAGTGAAGTCCCGATCAATGGGAGAGCTGGTTTAGCGCAATCTGCCCGGACATCACTGAGAGAACCACCCTGATTGGACAGTTCTCTGTTTAGTTTCACAGATTTAACCCTTTAGTTTCCAGCAGAACAGAATAGCGGACTAAGACTAGTTCTGTACTACTGCAGAGTCTAAACCCCAGCTCCAGTCTCCTGAAGAACTATAGCTACACCTACAGAGAGGGAATCATCAGACCTTCTCTGAACATCTAGAAGACCCTCAGGGTTTCCAAAAGAATAAATGAGGGAGGAGGTAAGGGGCCCATGCACATAATATTTTCAGGGGCCACACTGGGCATATGACCTCTACCCTCAAAGCACAAGACTTTCTAGACATCTCCCCTCCTGGTGTAGCAGATAATAGAAGCTGTGACAACCTTCCCCATCCTATGTTAAGCAGGGTACAGGAGCCAAAGCAATAACGTGGTTTAAAGGTCCAGAGTTTAATATATTCTGACCCGAGTCGGTTCTGTTGTGCAGCGCTGCATTACTGTATTCTAGAGACAGCGCTACAGTATTGTCTTTTTTCCCTGTGTGGTAAACCTCAGCAAAGCCCCGACAATTTTATTATTTTTTATTATGTTGCTCTACAGACATGCTCTCTCTCTGTCTCTCTCTCTCTCTCTCTCTCTCTCTCTCTCTCTCTCCCTCCTGCTATATGGTTAAATGCAGTAAAGGAGATTGTCCTGGGGAGTCATTTAAAGTGGGTGACACAGGGCTTACAGGCCAGAGCCATATCATACCAAGGCAACGCATTACACCCTCTATTACTTAATAAAGTGTTTCTATGATGCCTGCTGTCCTCCTTCATCCCCCTCTCCTCTTCTTCATCCCAGCGGGGTGCCAGTGGACAGGGATAATCCAAGAGAAAGTCTATATTAGTTTCCAGAATCCTCCTCCGGCCACACTGCTGCTCGGTAGCTGCCTCTGCTGATGTTCACACTGTGCTGTTTTTGCGTGTCTATGTAAAATAAAGTAAATTAATATCAAATCAATAAAATGAACTCTGTATTTAATCAAACAAAGAATGTTTTATATCTAAAGTTTTACATTGGAACTACCAGGCTAATGTGGCTAACAAGTAATGCAAGCTTATACCCTACTCATTAGCACGAATCGTCACGTTTGTCCTGAAACAGAAGCTATGGTGCACTGATCATCATGATTGTAGCTCTACATTCAGAGTTCTTCAAGAGTCCTTTAATAAAGACAGCGGCTCTATATCTTCTCAAGGAGACCCTCTTTTAGATGGTTCTTTACAGAACCTTTTCAAAATGATTCTATGCAGCGCTACAGGGGTTCACTACTGTTATGAGTAAGATAGAGAAAGTATATAGAAGCATTTACATAGAGTGAACACCCTTAAAAGAGTTCTGCTATAGTACATGCAATTCTATATAGAGATCAGTTCTATAGATTCATTGCATATCGATGGTTTGGGGTCATATCACATTCACACGATATTCAGAGAAGAGGTCATGTGTCTGTGGTTAAAGGCACTACATTTAAAACACATACCCAAACATCCACCCGCCTACTCTTACTGTTTTGTGGGGGGCAAATTCGGTTATGAAGTTCTGGTGAAACGGACGTGTCGGGGGCGTGTGGCTGATAGGATGTTAGCCTAGACACTAACCTTAGAGCCTCACAAGCCCCTGACGCGTCCCCTTCACTGGAATTTCATAGCCGAGACGTTTTTGTGTTGTGTTTGTAACCCTGCTGCTGTTCACGGGAAAGTCTTCTCCCAGTTACTGCGACTCTAACAAGGCTTATTACACTGCTCACTGTGTGTTCATCAGCACTGTGGTTATAATCTGCATCAGCGATGTGATGCCCCACCCCCCCATTGATTCATGGAACATAAGCTAGATACAACTGTACAGCTAGTGTTTCTGCAGACATTGATATTATATAGAGAACCACAATGGGCTTTACTATCACTGTCAAAGGACCCTTTTTTTCAGTCCTACATAGAACCTGCTTTGTTTATGGTAAAGACAGATTTTTATAGAACCCTCTAATATGTGTATGCATAGCATCAAATATAGTTCTAATACTAGAGTCAAGTTTTCTTAGGACCATATAGAACTCCTTTGCTTAGAGTGCAGACAGATATTTATAGAACCTGCAAATTGGTTATGCATAGAACCAAAAGGCTTTACTATAATTATCAACCAAAGAACCATTACTACATAGAACCTGCTTTGTTTAGAGTGTAGACAGTTCTTTAAGGAACCCTGCGACTGTTTTCGGTCAGTGTGGGATTTGGGCTGAGGGGAGTTGGCGAAAGGCTGCAGTTTTAGGTATCAGAGCTTGTTCTCAGGAATAAAGCTTGAAGAGAAGGTAGAAGAGAAGGTGAAGGACCTCCGTCGAGTCGAGTTCAGAAATAGTTTTGATGAATCCTGTTGAAAACACTCATCTCACATCACGTCACATTTTCTATTGCTTTCTGACAGGAACAGAGGAAGCCTGGGGGAGTTCAGAAGAGCAGAGCTTTATTGAATATCCAGCAGAGCTGAGTGATGGATGGAGCTTTTCATTTCAGACGCGATGCTGAGTGCCTCCACCAGGAGGCAATGTTGGAGCTTGGGGAAGGTTCTGTGTTTTGTTTACATGCAAAAACAATTTAGCAAAAACAAAACAGAGTCAGTGCGTGTGAGTCAGTGTGTGTGTGAGTGTGTGTGTGTGTGTGTATTATCCCCAGGTTGTTGGGCTCGCAGATAAGGGCTTCTTGGCTGATTGGAGCGAACCGTTACATGCAATGCAAACAGTACTTGCAGCCTCTTAATATTCTGAATGATCCTCCGAGCCTCCATCTGAAATAGATCAAATAATGAAAATTGAGAGCGAGGAAGAGAAACGCGCCACACGCTTTGCATAACTTCACAACGATATGAAATGAACATTACGTCCGCAACAGCAAAGCTGCAGCCCTTGTAGTTCTGTAACCAGTTTAGTGGTGAATCGCCCGGTTTATCAGCGTGACAGTGGGTGAGAAATGACTCTGCAGGGTGTTCGTGTCTGAACAGGTCGAGCCCTGTTAGCCCAATCTCACCAATCTGAGAAATTACACCCACCTGAGTCCAGCCTGAACAGCCTGAACAGCCTGAACAGGGGAACTATACTCTCAGATGAAAACTGCCGTTTCAACAGCAGCCCACTTCTATAAAAAAAGCTTCATTTGGTGCCTCTTTCTTATAGGCTTGACTCTATGAAGAGATGAGAGGTGGTTAAACGTGTTTATTAATGATTATTAATGAGGTCATAAACACCTTAAACATCTATAATAATCACTTCTAACACATAAATAAAAGAGCTACAGTGATCTGCTGCTCTCCAGACTGTGCCCCACATTCCTCCATTCTGTTAAAGCTCAGATGCTGTTGGTTCCTGATCTCACTGTGGGTTCTCCATCAGTCAGTGTTCTCTGTTAATACTGGACTACAGCTGAACTCCAACAGGAGCTTTGATTACTCACTAATGATCATCTGATCAGCTCATTAACATATGAAGAAACTACTCTCACAGTCTGAGCTCTGAGCGATATTGCTGTGTTGATCTTCATGCTTGGAGCTCATTAACTAATGCAGATTAATGCTCATTAATAAATTAACATAGACCATCTGAGATGAAGAAAAATCAGACTAAACAGGAGGAAATTAGATCAGATAATGAACCCCCTTTTTTGTGAGAAAAGGACTAATCCTGATTGGGATTCATTAGGAGAACCATATGGAGGAAGAACTGCTGTCCTGTCTATTTCTATTAGAACTTCTTATTAAAGATTTGTAAGTAATTCCCATTGAAAACCCAAATGAACCATTCTGAACAGACTGGTATCGGCCGATACTCAGTATCAAGCATACCCGGATCAGATGAGTATCAGAGGATACCCAATAGTCTAGGGTACGCAGATTGGATCAATGTCAGCAGACACTCCACATTAATATACTCAGATCAGATCAGTATTTGCTGACACTCATCAATAAGGTACTCGGCGATACTCAGCGGTAAGGTACATAGATCGGATCAGTGTCAGACAATTCTCAGCATTAATGTACTCTGAGCACAATGGTGCCAGACAGTTTTCAGCTTTAAAGTACCAAGATCGGATCAGTTTTGGGCAATACAGAGTGAAGTACCTTAATGTAATTAAGACACTCAAATCAGATCTGTATTTGTCAGTACTTAGCACCAAGGTACTCAGATACACTCCTCAGCATTAGAATACTCTGATTGGATTAACATAATTAAGATACTCAGATCGGATCGGTATCTGTCGGTACTTAGGATTAAGGTACTTGGATTGGATCAGTGCTGACAGATACTCAACATTAAGGAACTCTGATCAGATCGGGACATCTGTAACAGGCTACAGTGCTGTGAGCAGTCAACCAGGAGCCAGTAGGGGACCTCGCTGAGCCACATCCAGGGCTTGGCATCACTCTCTGTACAATCCATAACAGCCTCTTATAACGACACCCTCCATCACGTCCCGCTCTGACAGCCTGCGCTAATGTTTGATTCTGTATCCGAGCCGAGGTGAGCGCGCTAATGGAAGGCGTCTGCAGCCGCTGAGGCCCCTCTGTTTTATTATGCGGGTTTGTGGTGTGAGTGATGTGCGGGTTATGGGGGGTTTAATGAAATGCGTGGCGCTCCGTCATCGCCGCCGCCGCTGAGGAAGGCCCAGACGAAGTGGAGCAGGTATTAAGTGTGAGGTTAAAGACAAAGCAAATAAACCGTGAATGCTTCACATCTGCATCGCGCTTCACAACTCACTTTATACACCTCTCTCGCCCTCTCCATCTATCTCTCCTCGTCTCTCTGTCTTCATTCTGCGGAAAATGGGGGTCGGGACCAGGCCATAATTCTCCAGAAGTTGTCGTGGGTTCTCTAGTTGGGACGGAACATTTACTTTACACTCCAGCACAGCAGCGGTGTGGATAAAACAGATATCTCCATCAGAATTCAGCCTGGAGAAGGTAAAGAAAGCTATCAGTTAATCAGTCAGTCTCAGCAGGCTTTAAAACTCCTTACACAATAACTACAGTAAACAATAAAGATATTAATACTAGCAATCCAATAATAAAACATGCTCATATCAGTTCACAGTACGTTGAGTTTTGAAGCTTAATTCCATTTTTGCCAGTTGTAATATAAATTGCTATTAAAGTTGTTCTTTTAAAATGTTACGTTTATTTATTTAAAAGTAATTATTGTTGTAGTTTTATGCTAAAAGAACTGTGAAAGGTAAGGACTAGGTTTAGGCCTTAAGTTGTGAGGCCTTAATGTAGCTACTGGTAATGCATTCACTGTTACAGCTGTATTACAGTATTACCGCTTATACAACAGGTAAATCAGCAGTTCATACACATATTATTACTCTCATCTTATTACACATGTATAACCATTTAATAGAGAACACACTGTGGCCAATTCCTGAGTTGCACGTGCAATTACCAGAGTCCAGACTGCAGTGGATACACAAGTGTAATTACACAGACTGTACTGCTGTAATCCATCTGTAATAGTAAATACACAACCAGTAGTCACACTGTTATCACAGGGGTCGCTAATGTGTAATTACACAGATATTACTATTATTATTTACAGTTTAGTTGCCTTTAATGGATGAGTTTTAGATAGACGGAAATAAATAGCTTTTCCCAATCCTGCAGAAATAAGGAAAGTCTGATCTTCATTGGCGTATGTTATCCTTAAATAGGTCAACATTATTAAAGTACAATATTTGAAATTCAGTGCAGTCCAGTGTGTTTTTTCTCCAGATATTACACCCTGCTTTACATCCACAACCCCGTTCACCACAGTTTTATTCTCGTACTTGAAGTTCACTGCTGTTCCCTGTATTACCTGTATGCAGCTGTAAATGGTGTATAAGCATTGAGCCTTGTTCACAAGTATCTGCTCCTATAATGATGGATCCCTTTGTTCTCATTAACTGAACGAGCCCCAAATAAGAACACTGGGGAAGATCTTCCTGAAAACTGCGTAAGTTGGATTTATAAGAAATGTCTTTTTAAGAACAGTTGGTGAATCAGGCCCAATGTCTGCTGGGTTCTTGTGTTCAGCGTTTACTGTGTTTATTGTTGTGTCTGTAAATATAGTCCCTTTATTACTTCTCTGCTGTGTTTGATGTATAGACTGTCTATAGTGTGTTAACTGTAGCTTATGTACATTGTCTGTGTACTGCTGCAGTACGACCGGCGGAACTGCAGGATGTTATGGTTCTGTATGATATGCTGTATTTTTACACCCCGTAACGCAGAGATCTTATATTTTCCTCCCTGCAGGGAGGCGGCTTCACGTCAGTGGACACATCTGTGTGAGTTCTGGTGCTTTAGGGGAGCACGGAGCTGTCAGGGTCACTCGGCTCTGCTAATGGCCTCACGCTGAGAAAACAAAGTCACTTCCCGTCCACACCGCCGCGGACAGAGGACACAATCGCCTCCGTTGCTGAAAGTCAATTGACATGACAGATAAAATCATGTCTACTTTCAGTTGATGTGCTGAAAACACACACACACACACACACACACACCGGCACTTATCTCAGGGAATCCGCTCAGTATCTCGCCTCCGATCTGAAATGCATTAATGCTCGGACCTCTGCAGCCGCTCCTCGGGGAGCGCTCTCTGTAATAGGGATTAAAACGCTCTCTAATTGTTCTTTTCTGCGAGCGCCAACTGATCTAATGACACGATCACGTTTGAAGGCAGATGGAGGCGGCCTCATCAAACACACAGGGAGAGAGTGTGTCCCCTGAGAGATGGAAGGAGTCGGGTTGAGTACGACTGTCTGATAAGAACAGACTGAGAATAAGTTCAGTCAGTTACAGATTTCCTGTTTTTAATAGTTATTAATGCCAGGAGACCAAACTGAGCCCAGAGTGTCATTCACAGCGAGGCCTTCTGACACAGGGGGGTTTAACTACACTGCAGATTCACCAGTGTTAAATAAACACCAACAGTCCCTAGAAACCAAACCTCAGCTTATGTGTAGTTTGACAGTTTTAGAAAACAGGTTATCTCAATAATAATACAACCTCCGAGGTCCAGTTCTGACACTCATGTGTGCACTGTAGGCAACGGTGGACAGGGGTCAGCATGGGCACCCTGACTGTCCTGCAGCTACGCAGCTCCATAGACAAGACAAGGCAACTATATTTACCATTTGTGACACAGATGGAATTTGGCTTCCGATTATATCTCATCCATGCAGTAACACACACACACACACACACACACACACAACAGTGAAACACACACACAACAGTAACACACACACACACAACAGTGAAACACACACAGTGGACAGTGAGCCCAGAGCGGTGGGCAGCCATTGCTGCGGTGCCCAGGGAGCAGAGAGGGGGAAGAGCCTTGCTCAAGGGCCCAACAGTGGCAGCTTGTTGAGCCCGGGCATCGAACCCACAACCCTGTCATCAATAGCCCAGAACTATAACTGCTCCGACACCACTGCCCTCATAGGCAGCAGGGGGCGCTGCACTGTGTGTTTTAACACATTTCTCTTCGGGTACCCATCATTAGACAGTTCTATTATTGTGCCTCAGTAGAACTTCTGTTGGTTCTGCCTAGATGGCATTGTCTTTGTACCCGTCGCACATCAGTGAGCCTCAGTTGCTGGTTGGTGGACTGGCCCTCCCTGGTCTACCATTGGTAGGTACTCGCCACAGCTGACAGGGAGCTCCCCGCATTTGGGACACCGTTCGACCCTTATGCCGTCTAGACACAACAATCTGGCCCTCAGCGAAGTGTCTCAGGTCTTCATGCTTCATGCACCAACACCACTATGACCTGAATTTATTGGTGAATGTGCATCATTTCCAGGATCCTATTGAACACTGTGAACATATGGAACAGCCCATAACGATAATAAAGGGTTAACAGAAGAGCAGAGTATCTGATAAGGTCATTCACCATGTCTGTACTGTGTCTCCTTTCCACCCGCTGTGTGTCCTGAATGGTGGTGTGTCCTGACCCGTCCGTCTCAGGGACATTCGTCCAACGACCTGTTCTCCGCTTGACCTGTGCCACCCACATGCCTCCGCCGGGCCTCATAAATCAGTGTGAAGGGCTCGGAGCCGCTGTGGCCTTTTACTGCGATGCTGCGCCGCCGATGAATCATATTAGGAGGATAATGAAGCGTTTAATGACCTGCGTGTTGATTTATCAGACGCTCTGAAGAGGCCAATTTAAAAATATAATGCTATAAGTCACGGAGCTGCTGGCCGGCGGTCTCAGCAGGCCCACCGCAGCCTTCCTGGGCGTGCGGAGTGTGTGTTAATCAGGCCGTCGTTAAGGGATAGCGGTCACTCTTCATGCAGTAGCCCCAGCGCTCTTTCCCCAGTGACAGATTGTGCTCTGCCAGAAGGAGGTGGGAATATTTCTGCTTTAGCCCGGAGCCGGAGCGATCCGCAGCGATCCGCAGGTCATTAAGCTGAGGGATGTCCACATAGCTCGGCCAGACTTCAGCATTTCTTACAGAGGACAGCCTCAGAGTAACCAAACTCCACTAGCAGCCCCCATTTATACCCCCGACCAGCGTCTACAGACATCTGAATGAACCTATTTCAGACTCTTTAGAAATGAGATCTAAAATGTGAAATCATCTCAAATCTACTGAATATATAATATTTCTGGTTTTAGTGGAATATTTGAGTTTCTTCTCAGACATTTGAACTGTTTTTAAACTGTTCTACTACGTAAACAAGCTAATATTACCTTTTAATATCTGACTCAGGACAATTCATTCAAACAAGCTGCTTAGCTTTTTATTTTTGTTGGTATCACAGATGGTTACAGTTGGGTTGCTAGGTGGTTACTATGGTCTTTTGTTACAAGTGTGCCATTACAAGTGGTTGCTATGGTATTCCAGTTAGTTGCTGGACAGTTGCTATGTTGTTTCATTAGAAGTATGCTATTACAGGTGGTTGCTATGGTATTCCAAATTGGCACTATTGGATAGCTAAGCGGTTGCTATGGTCTTTCGTTACAAGTGTGACATTACAAGTGGTTGCTATGGTATCCCAGTGGGATGCAAGGCTGTTGATAGACAGTTGCTACATTGTTTCATAACAAATGTGCCATCACAAGTGGTTGCTATGGTATTCCAGTTGGTTGCTGGATTGTTGCAATGTTGTTTTAGTATGTTATTACAGGTGTTTGTTATGGTATCCCAGGTGGGTGCTATTGGGTTGCTAGGCGGTTGCTATGCAGTTTCAAGTGGTGGCCTTTGTTAAAGTTGCCATGATAAAAATAAATCCTAAAATGAATGAAACGCTGATGTAGCTTCAGTGCTAACGTGCTGTATCTGATCCGGGTGGACCTGTTGTCCACGTCTGAGTGAAGACAATTCAATGCTCTAATGGTTTCTGTGTATTTGAGATCTGGGATTACTGAGATTCGGGGAAATGATGTGATTAAGTTGTTTTATTTTCTGTGGTCTGGATATTAAAGTGAGCAGTATATTTATTTGTTTGTATCCAGTGCAGGTAATGTCCTCAAAACCCCAGCCTCAGCACACAGGCTCTCTCTGACAGATGTACTGCGTGTGCTTTTATCTGCTTTTATTATAAACCCATGAGAGGAATACAAGAGCCCAGTGTCAGACGCTGATTCAGTTAGAACCGCACCGAGGTTCTGAATGATGTTCCAAATATCTCTGTTTCAGGTTACAGGTCTGTCTGTGAGCAGCGGGAGAGGAGACTACGTCCACTCATAGTATCTAATATTTCTACGTTTGAAAATGTTTATTTGGCCCAGTTTTAGATATTTTACCAGTGTCAGTCCTGTTACTGTTTCTGTAACTTATACAGGAATATAAACGGCTTCAGTTCTGATGGGCTGCCCTGTTTTGTGCCTTGAAAATTAGTCCAGACTGAAACATTCCTAATAACTGCAGTAGGTAAAAATGTCTGAATGGGTGGAGCTAAGCTGCAATAGTCTGATTGGGTGGAGCTAAACTGCAGTAGTCTGAATGGGTGGAGCTAAACTGCAGTAGTCTGAATGGGTGGAGCTAAGATGCAGTAGTCTGAATGGGTGGGGCTAAACTGCAGTAGGCTGAATGGGTGGGGCTAAACTGCAGTAGGCTGAATGGGTGGGGCTAAACTGCTGTAGGCTGAGTGGGTGGGGTTAAACTGCTGTAGGCTGAGTGAGGTCATATCAAAGGGCGTGCAGACGTGTGTACAGATGATATTTTAGATTTAGATTTGTAATAAACGAGCACACACGTCCGAACCCTGCCTCCTCTTCATCAGTGTGGGGGAGAACTTTGTGAACTTTGTGACAAAACCTGAACTCAATCTACTGTAGAATCCGACCGTACCGTAATACAACCTGGGGAAGGTGGGGGGGGGGGTGCAGACTTTCCGGCTTGGTATATTCCAGTGTGTACACACGACTTCACACTCCAACTTAAGAAGGGAGGGAAATTGATTCTGTTTCCGTGATCGGGAGCCTCGGATGATTTGGCTTGTGAAGGCGGTGTGTTTGGCGCCGGTTCAGCCGAGGTAACTGAGCTCGGAGTGTTCTGCTGCGTCTCTCTCTCCACTTTAATGCAAATATTCTGAGCTCAGCACTCCGCACATCAAATGTAATACGTCCCCGGCTCTCTCCGAGCCCCTTTTACAGCACGGGGCGTGTCTATTGTCTGGAAAATGTGGTGATTTGTCACATTTTTCTTCCCTCCTCGGTATCCCACTGAGAATACTATCATGTGCTTCAGGATGGCGCGCCGTTTCTGCAGGTAAATGCAGCGAAGGCCGACCGGCATGTAAGAGCGATTGGCGCATGGCAATGAGCTAAGAAATCTGGTCTAAAGCAGAGAGGAGAAAAAAGAGAGCCGAGCGGAGGAAACGGAGGCGAGCGGGCGCTCCCCGCGGGCCGTGTTACAGCTGTGTAAAGACACACTCCTGCAGAAATGATGTGTAGTTCAGATAAACATCTTCTTCCCTGGGAATTGTTTTATGGAGCTGAAATGATGGAGCAAATGTTCTGCAGACGAGTAAAGATTCAAATGTAAACACAGGCGAGCTGTAGAGCCCATCACTCACCTGGTCTCACCTGAAACAGCATCAGCTGGGAGACAGAGTGCCAGCTCTCATCACTGCTGCTGGAAAGCCTGGATTTCTGAGGGATTACAGAGGCGGAAACCGTTCCTAATGTCTGATAAAGTCTTTATTAAACACAGACCGGCTTTTCAGAATGCCTATTGGTCCATTCCACCATGTGATTAAACTCAATTACAGCTGGATTCATTAGAAAATCTTAATGTTACCATTTTTCTCTGCCCCCACCTCAACAGACTGAATTGGTGGGGCTTCTTTAGGTTTAATGGGTGGGGCTAAACTGCTGTAGGCTGAATGGGTGGGGCTAAACTGCTGTAGGCTGAATGGGTGTAGCCAAACTGCTGTAGGCTAAATGGTTGGGGCTAAACTGCTGTAGGCTAAATGGGTGGAGCTAAACTGCTATAGGCTAAATGGATGGGGCTAAACTGCTGTAGACTAAATGGGTGGGGCTAAAGTGCTATAGGCTAAATGGTTGGGGCTAAACTGCTGTAGACTAAATGGGTGGGGCTAAACTGCTGTAGACTAAATGGGTGGGGCTAAAGTGCTATAGGCTAAATGGTTGGGGCTAAACTGCTGTAGACTAAATGGTTGGGGCTAAACTGCTGTAGACTAAATGGATGGGGCTAAACTGCTCTAAAACAAATTGATTAATTGATTGAAATTGATTGACAGTGTTTTTACTTCTATTTAAAAAGTGAGAAATGTTTTTAGTAACAGGCTTTTTAACATACTCTGAATATTATACATTATTGAACATTATAAACCTGGTTGATTTTTTTTCCCAGTTAAAAATTTTGGGCAACAAATAAACTCCTACTTTATTTCATATAACGGTTGAATTTGTCTCTCTACTAAAGCAGATGCAGCTGAATCGTCACCTTCAGTTTAATGCTAATGACTGTTTGCTTTTGTCTCAGCGCTCTCCGAGTGACCCACTCTAAACACGGTGGTATTACAGATAGTCGTAGCATTAGTATTCCCACTGAAACATGGGATTTCAGCAGGATTAGCTCAGTGGTGCATGTTTCCCTGGAAGTGTGTGTCCTGGACCCCAGTGTCTATTTGATCAGGACTTTCTAAGGACTGTTATTGATAGTGATGCTGTTTGGTTCATGGCATCATCTTCTGCTTCAGGCCATGACAACAGCCAAGCTGTGCAGCTGCAAGAACCAAGAACCAAAACAGGAGGTGCTTTTTAAACAGCTTCATATGAAAGAAAATAAAGAAATGAAAGACAGAAAGAGGAGATTATATTAAATGGCAGTTTATTGAAGAAACTGGATTCTCAGCACCAGTCCGGGTTTTACTTCTGGGTCACTACTGCCAGTTCAACTGCAACCACCAGACTCTAACTCTAACAGACTGAGCTCTGAGTGACCGAGCACACCCCTCTCACCCTGCTGGAACAGCCCCTTAGCCCCAGATCAATGTCCTGAAACATCATCTAAAAATCAATGAGCTTCACTCGGTGTTTGTGTCTGTGTTAGAGAGAGGCAGGCCAGCAGCTGAAGAGATGGCTTTAGAAACCCTGAACCTAAAACTGTGAAGGGGTGTCCAGTCAGTTCTGCAGTATGTGACTAAATCTGAGCATGATATTCTACACCAGTATCAATCATACACCATATCAATAAACACCAGTAACCCAGTTCCACTGGTAGCCGTACATGCCCATACCATAACAGTGCCTCCACCATGTTTGACAGATGATGCGGTATGCTTCAGATGAACCCTTCCTTTCCTTCTCAATACTCAATCTGTCCAAATAACCTTGTTGCAGATCTGATCAGGCGTTTTTAGATGTTTTCTGTGAGGCTATTCTTGAAGGTTACCAGTGGTTTGGATCTATAGGTAAACCCTCTGTATTTGAAGATGTCTCTTGATTATAGACTGTGTGTGTTCTTGACTTGGCTAAATGTTGTGATGTCATTTTCTTCACCAAGGAAATCATTCTGATCATCTATGGTCATGCTCTTCCAGGTCTCTTGGTGTTGCTGAGCGGAGAAATAAACCAGGTTCCTATGTGCAGAGACAGCTTTCTGTTCCTGACAAATCCCTGAGCGCGACTGAGTGGTTCTTCCTTCTTTACTCTTTCTTCCAGAGTGTTGATTTGCCCTCTCCCAAGTTTCTGCCCTCTCTGGTAATAATGGCTTTCTTCTGCATCAACACCTCTTTGAGATAAACTGAAACCATGAACAGCTACCAAATACAAATTCAACTCCTGGATCAACTCCAGATCTTTTATCTCTTATCTATCAATTTATCATGAAATAATGACTGATCAGACTACACCTGGCCATGAAACAGCTTACCAGGTAATTGACTAATTAATACTAATTATTACATCTGTCTGTCTGTAAAGGGAGGGAGTCCCCAATGGTTGTAAATCTAAAGTCTAAATGGTTACTGCAGTATCTTTGTTAAGAGTCTGAACTTCAATCACTGCCTCTAATCCCAGCCCTTCACTGACTCTTCCTCACACTGCCTCATTCCACATTCTCATGGCATGTCCCTCCAGGGACAGTTAAGTCCTATATTAAGTGTACAACAGCCCCCCTGCACAATTCTGCACATTAGTTCTCACTAAGGGAGGAAAATTACACAACCCACACAGATACAACCTGTTACCCCTTAGGATTAAGAAGTTTAGCCATCAGAGGAACAAACAAGTGCTTCTAACGATTTAACTTGTACTGAAGAGCCCTAAATCTTTCACCTCAGGGTAAGATCTGGAATTCAGAGAGGAGAACATGGGCTGAGTCAGAACAGACTATTTTCTCTGCCTGTCTAATTACCGACTGCTCAAAACCCGTCTGAAAATAGGGGCAATTTTTAACTCCTATTAGTCTCACTGTGGTTTTCACCAGCCGTGCAATTAGGCTTCGTAGTTTTAATGACAGGTTAACATACCGTACAGTAATACCACATCTCAAAACTAAGCTGTTTTGTGGCTCCAGGCTGAGAAACATTTGAGGCCTCCTAAGATGAAGATTTCATATTTCATTGCTTCTGGGATCTCCATTTGTGGTCTTTAGACTGTGAGAACCTAAATAATAAAAAATAGTCTGAAATGACAAGGAATAAAATCTTTTACTTCCACTCGCATTAAAACTTCAGCACATTATTTCTGTCTGCGGTTCTGCAGTTCAGTTACTATTCTGGAGACACAAAGTTCTGTCCCGGAAGTGATGACGGCATTTGATTCTGTTGAGGCGACTGGACTGAGATTTGAGTGAGATTATCAGGAGGCTGGAGTGAGGAGTTTCTTGCGCTCTGATTGGCTGCTGCTCCTCGTTGCTGCTGTAGCTGACCTGATGGTACAGAGTTTATCACTGAGAACTTCAAACTTTTTGGTTGGTCTATGACGGCTCTCAAGTCAGCTGAGGTTCATCTGGGAGATCTAGAATCACCCTGTGAGGTCGGGACTAACTGTTGTATAAAACAGGCACCACCAAATGTCTTTGTAAGAAAAGCATCTGCTGCTGGACGTGGGTTCAGTACAGACCCTTACATATTCATGAGCGCTAAAGAGTGACGACTAAGTTTTCTGTCAGCAATGATTTGTACAGTATTGGTACTATAACTACTGGGTTCGCTGGGTCTAATGGGACTGCTGGGTCTATTGGATTTGGAGAGTGTACTGGGCCTACAGGTTTCATAGGGTCTGCTGGGACTACTGGATCTGCCGGATCGACTGTGCATGCTGGGTCATGTTGGTGCAGGGCAGGGTGATGCTGTAGAAGCTGAATGATGTGATGGTGCAGAACTGTAGGGTAGGCGAGGTTGAGAAGGCGAGAGTCATTAGGATGTCATTACAGAATGTAGGCAGGGGTTCAGGAGGAGCGTTGAGCAGCACCACTGCAGCCTCATGGGGGAGGTGATGACTGAGACTGTCGAAACTCCAGGAGGCTGTAATCATAGCTGAGAGTGGGAGTGGAACTGGGGGAGGACGTGAGGAGGCTGAGGCTTTTCACACGAGATACCAGCATTCAAACTTCAGCAGGAAGGTCAGGGAGTTAGAGCGTGAGTGAACCGGCCCTCTGGATCTTCACCTCCCACTGAACAGTGCCACTGATGCAAAGAACCAAGTGAAAATAGCTTTCTTAAGGTCAGCTTCTCTTTGTCTCAGCAGATCTGTGATTCCAGATTCTTCCGCCCTGAAACAGCAGTGTTTTAACCGGAGGGCAGTGTGGATGAAACGAGAAGAGCAATCCTAAAGGGACTGCTGAGTGCTGAAAGATCTCTGAGATTGTTGGAGAGAGGTATGAAGGAATATGGTGAGATCTTACACTCTTCTTATGGAAACAGTGATCTGAGATAATGTTTAGATGAAAGTGAGGAGTTCTGAGAGGTGTATCTCAGGAGGAATCTGCTGGAGTCTGATCTCAAACAGGAACTTAGCATGGAGGACCAGTACATTGCATTTAATAGGAGGTGTTTTAGAGCATATTTAAAGAAATTCTGGATCTTCAGAACAGCAGCTTTACAGGAGGAGGAAGAATCCTTCTGCATGTTCCACTGATGTCAATGTAAAAGATTTAATCCAAGTAATTTTGGAGTGTTTATTTTGGTTCATCCATCATGAAATTCTGATACAGTATAAAATTCTGTAATGTAAGAAAATGCAAGCTGATCCATTTAACCAGACAAGGAACCATGCAAATAAAAAGGACTGTTGAGCCCAAAACCTTTCACTTAATAATCCATAGTGTGAATCTGCAGTTATACAGTATCAGAATTGTATGATGAATGGACCAATAGAAATGCTTCAACATGACATCCATTGGAAGTTCAGAAGGTTTCCCCTCTCCTATAAAGCTGCTGATTTAGAAGTACAAGGTTTTTGCATTAAATGACTTCTCGAGTGAAGCAGCTGTCTAAGGGGGCCCTCACACTAGACAATCTGTACCGTGGCATTGCACGTTTCCCCCAAAGCCCAGTTAGTTAAAGGAACATTAACACTCCCTACCGTACCCAAGACCTGATAAGTCTACGTATACGTGCAGCGATTAACAGAATATCGCTGTATTGCATAATCGATAAATCTGTGTATCGTCACCCAAAATTGCTCCAAATAAACACCAAAGTAAATCATATCTGCACTGTCCAAATTGAGCAGGTGACACAGATCAGGTAGTTCAATCCGCGGTGATGCCACAGCCATCTGTCAGTGTCCAGGAGTCCTAGAGCAGTGTCCTCTATCTCTCTGGGTGGGTGTGGCGGCCCTCCCTCTCCCCCATCAGTTAATCTCTCGATTTTCTCCTGTTCTCTCTGTCTGTTCTCCTGTCTGCTGCTCCTTGTCTGGACTGTGATGGTTGTCCTGCAGCGCTGTGTCAGACCTGCTGCCTCTGAGAGCTGAAAGATTAGATATTGAAGATGCTGATCGCTCAGCATGATCAATAGCACGATCAATAGCACAGCGTCTGACTGAGAGCTGTCTGAAGCACCTGTCCACAAAGGTCCACAAACACCTGCTGCCCCGTCGCCGTCTTCATGAGGGGGGGGTCTGCGTTTCCAGGCAACATTACAACCAATCTGAAAATAACTAGCAACACACACACACACACACACACACACACAAACACACACACACACACACACACACACACACAAACACATCTACTGTATTTGCATAAACATATAGAGGTGCTCCTCTGCCAGGCTAACCCCCCCCCACCCCTTCAACTTCACCCACTTCCTCCCTAGCACCCTGGAAAGGTACAACACCCCCAAATCACCTCCACAGAGGGTTCTCCACCTGGCACAGTGCCAACTCTCTAAGAACACCCACAAGACCCAGATTCATGTCAGAAGACCCAAACATACACACCTAGAGAGAGAGAGAGAGAGAGAGAGAGAGATAAACTCATAATATAAAATGGGAGGATGATCATACTTTATTGAAGTCTGATCTGAATCTAAAATAAACGGATTATGATTTGAAGTCTGATCTGAATCTAAAATAAACAGATTATGATTTGAAGTCTGATCTGAATCTAAAATAAACGGATTATGATTTGAAGTCTGATCTGAATCTAAAATAAACGGATTATGATTTGAAGTCTGATCTGAATCTAAAATAAACAGATTATGATTTGAAGTCTGATCTGAATCTAAAATAAACGGATTATGATTTGAAGTCTGATCTGAATCTAAAATAAACGGATTATGATTTGAAGTCTGATCTGAATCTAAAATAAACAGATTATGATTTGAAGTCTGATCTGAATCTAAAATAAACGGATTATGATTTGAAGTCTGATCTGAATCTAAAATAAACAGATTATGATTTGAAGTCTGATCTGAATCTAAAATAAACGGATTATGATTTGAAGTCTGATCTGAATCTAAAATAAACAGATTATGATTTGAAGTCTGATCTGAATCTAAAATAAACGGATTATGATTTGAAGTCTGATCTGAATCTAAAATAAACAGATTATGATTTGAAGTCTGATCTGAATCTAAAATAAACTGATTATGATTTGAAGTCTGATCTGAATCTAAAATAAACAGATTATGATTTGAAGTCTGATCTGAATCTAAAATAAACGGATTATGATTTGAAGTCTGATCTGAATCTAAAATAAACGGATTATGATTTGAAGTCTGATCTGAATCTAAAATAAACGGATTATGATTTGAAGTCTGATCTGAATCTAGGTGCAGGTGATGATTTGAATGCAGATGTTTAGACCAGCTCCTTTTCACCTCTCCGGGGTCTCTGTGCCCCAGGTTCAGGATCTGTGTGAAAGTTTAGTTTAGTAAAGGTCTTTTTAAACTCTGAGAAAAACAGACTTTCTGAACTTGGAGAATGACCTACTTGCCCATTCCTCCTCTTTATTCCACCCAGTCGTTTCACATTCACAGAATAAATGTTGTGCTGGGTTCCTGGCAGCGTACTCTGGGTTCTAAGCCATTTTCTTCATAAAGTGCAGTGGGACATGCCTTGCTGAGGCTTGCACCGAGATCATTTTAGCACACGGCTGGCTAGCTTTGGCCCGTCGGCTATAAACGCGGGCGAGGAGCGGCCACATGGCGCCCTGCACATGGCCGTGATTGATTTGGCAGTGACCATGGCCTAAATTCAGTGGAAATCCCTCCCTGGTGGCACCAACTGCCAAATAGAGTGATGCTGGGCAAAGCCTGAATGTAAGTTTATGTTGAAAACAGCCCCAGCGCTCCTGGCACTCACAGAGGGCCTGGCATCTTCATATTCACCACAGTGCTTCTCCAAATGAGGCAGAAACACCAGTTTACAGTCAGTCACGACCCTCTGACATCTTTATTGAGAGTTTGAGGACAAATGTGGTTTTTATGGGAATATTCTGCAATGTTTTACTATATAACAATATATGGAATTAATGATATAATAATACATTCATATAAGTGATGAATTATATAATACTATGTGATGTTCTACACTATACTCGTATACCCATATACAGACATGCAGCATCACTACATGTAGCACTTAGCAGAAAGCTTCTATCCGACTCTGATGTTTGAGTTGTTATTTGTCTGTAAGGAACCCTCACCTTTCCTAAAGAACCTCTTTGAAGAAGGACAGTCTTCATAATACTGAGAAAGGTTTCTTTCACAAAACTGGAGCCAGATTTGTTGCTAAATAGAACCGATTTTAAAAGGCCTTGCAGATATGAACTACTGTAGGCTGAATGGGTGGGGCTAAACTGCTGTAGGCTGAATGGGTGGGGCTAAATTGCCGTAGGCTAAAAGGGTGGGGCTATACTTCTGTAGGCTAAATGGGTGGGGCTAAATTGCTGTAGGCTGAATGAGTGGGGCTAAACTGCTGTAGGCTGAATGGGTGGAGCTAAACTGCTGTAGGCTGAATGGGTGGGGCTATACTTCTGTAGGCTGAATGGGTGGGGCTAAACTGCTGTAGGCTGAATGGGTGGGGCTAAATTGCTGTAGGCTGAATGGGTGGGGCTAAACTGCTGTAGGCTGAATGGGTGGGGCTAAATTGCTGTAGGCTGAATGGGTGGGGCTAAACTGCTGTAGGCTGAATGGGTGGGGCTAAACTGCTGTAGGCTGAATGGGTGGGGCTAAATTGCTGTAGGCTGAATGGGTGGGGCTAAACTGCTATAGAAAAACAGACATGATCTGTTGTGGGCTACTCACCAGGCAAAACCTCTGACTTTGCATGAGGAAATAATAATAATGTTGATTTTTGGTTAAAAAAGGAAAAGTCTTCTTTTTCAGGTCGTTAAAAAGACTCTGTATGTCTCCATTAGTTGTGCTGGATTGGGTGGTGGTCCTGTGAGAGTCAACATATGTCCTTTTTGAACAGCAGTGAATATGTTCAGATCAGTCTGGGTTAGACTGTATCAGGGCTATATGTGTTCAGATTAAGAAAAACAGTGTCCATGTGATGTCTGGTTGGGGGTGGCCAGTATATGCAAACAGCACATTTTTGTGGCATCCCAAAAATAATAATATTAAAAAAGGTTGTTTTAACATTTGTATACAAACAGATGATCTACTGTTAAAATGAGGGGATTTGTATCACATGGGCTCTCGATGTCTCTCTGCTCACTGTGGAAAGTTGCTGATTTATAATAAAACTTTCAGCAGGCTGTCCGAAAACTTTTGACAGGCAGTGTGTGTTAGTTATTATTAAGCAGATGTTTGTGCTGGTATTTGTTTAGTGTGATATTTGCGGGTGTGTGGTCAGCAGTGCTGCAGTAAAGAGTTGATATTGAAAAACCAATAGAGTCTCTCCCTGAGGGTCTGCTTTTCAGGAGTATGAGCTCAGTCTAAATGCACTGAGATGTATTATTGATGCTCTGTGTGTGTGTGTGTGTGTGTGTGTGTGTCTGTGTGTGTGTCTGTGTGTGTGTCTGTGTGTGTTTCTGTGTGTGTGTGTGTGTGTCTGTGTGTGTGTGTGTGTGTGTGTCTGTGTGTGTGTGTGTGTGTGTGTGTGTGTGTGTGTGTGCGTGTGCTCTATATTCTGTAGTCTGATTTCTCTGTAATGATGCAGAAATCTATTATTTCTCTGTTTCCCACAAGTACCAGTCTGCTTTCATCATTCCTCCGTCAGCAGATCAGGACACACACTTTATTGTTTTATATCTGTTTGTATTTATACGTTTTTGTTTGTAAACAAAGTGCATCTGTGATTCCTGTCGCTTGGCTAATGCACCGTCAGCCACAGCATATTCAGTCTTCCTGCCTTATAAGGCCATTGCTTTCTCTCCTCCTGTTACCATAGAAACGCCAGACCTGTGGTCATTCAGGTAGGTTTTAGATTTAGAAACAAAAAAGGAGCCGTTCTTTGTAGACTTCATCCTTGAACTTCATAAATATATGCAAACCGTGTCGACTGTGTAGAGACACTTCGAACAGCCCTGCAGCCGCTGTCCTCTACAGCGCCCCCCCCCCTTTAACTTTTTATTTCCACTTTGATTTCATGATATTTTTACATCTTTATTTTACTGTTAGAATAAAAACTAAAGAAGTAAATGAAAGGAAATGAATGAACTACCAGTATATAGTAATATAATCATATGTATATAATATATAATGAAATACCAATTATATACAGTGTAAATATTTGTATATATATATATAAAGTACATGCACTATATTGCCAAGTATTCACTCACCGTCCAACTCATAGAATTCAGGTGTTCAATCAATTCCATGACCACAGGTGTATTAAACCGAGCCCCTAGGCCTGCAGACTGCCTCTAAACACATTTGTGAAAGAATGAGTCGCTCTCAGGAGCTCAGTGAACTCCAGCGTAGGACTGTGATCAGACGCCACCTGTGCAACAAGTCCAGTCATGAAATTTCCTCCCTACTAAATATCCCACAGTCAGTTGTCAGTGCTATTATAATACAGTGGAAGAGGTGGGGAGCGACAGCAGCTCAGCCACGAAGTGGTCGGCCATGTAAAATGAGCGGACGCTGAGGAGCATTGTGCTCAGAGGTCGCCGACTTTCTGCAGTCAATCATTATAGACCTCTGAACTTCACGTGGTCTTCAGATCAACTCAGGAACAGCGTAGAGAGCTTCATGGAATGGGTTTCCACAGCCGAGCAGCTGCATCCTAGCCTTACATCACCAAGCGCAATGCAAAACGCCGGCTGCAGGGGTGTAAAGCACGCCGCTACTGGACTCTACAGCAGTAGAGGCGTGTTCTCTGGCGTGACCAATCACGCTTCTCCGTCTGGTAATCCGTTGGACGAGTCTGGGTTTGGCAGTTGCCAGGAGAACGCTACTTGTCTGACTGCATTGTGCCCAGTGTAAAGTTTGGTGGAGGGGGGATCATGGTGTGGGGGTGTTTTTCAGGAGTTGGGGTCGGCCCCTCAGTTCCAGTGAAAGGAACTCTTAATGCTTCAGCAGACTGAGAGATCTTTCTTGTGCGCTGGGGCACAGTCAGTCATGCTGGAGCAGAAAGGGGCCTTCCCCAAATGGTTTCCACAGAATGGGAAGTGTATGGTTGTCCAGAATGTCTCGGTTTGCTGAAGCATTAAGATTTTCCTTCACTGGAACTAAGAGGCCTGTAGACCTATAAACCAGAAGTACAGTCATGAGTCTGCAGAGTGAACAGCAGTGGGCTGAGCACACAGCTCTGGGGGGCACCGGTGCTCAGTATGGTGGAGCAGAAGATGCTGCTTCCAGTCCTGACTGATTGAGGAATGGCTCAGAGAGACGTTGAAGGAGTTGCAGTGTCCTGAAAGTGTGCATGAAGATTTTTGTTGTATGCACTGAAACACTCCTTCAGAGTGAGCCGGAGTGGGCGGGACTAAACTGCTCTAGGCTAATTATGATTTGTAAAGTACACATCACACGCACATTTTTCACAAGATGTTTTTACTGAATTTGATTCAGATTGTAATGAAACAGAAGTGTGTCTCTGAGAGGATGTGACGTATTACACTCACTACATCATCAAAATGATTGGACTTTATGGAGCAAAATACACTGAAACTCTGTTATTTAAAATACTGATGGGAATTCAGTTTCACAAGATCTGCAATTTCTAAAGCATCTCAGAGTTCCTCCTCCTTTGTCACTCTTCATACACACATAAATGTGCCAATGCAGAAACACACACACACACACACACACACACACACACAATCACACACACACACACACACACACAATCACACACACACACATCTGTTCGCTTCAGCTCCGCTGCTCTAAAAGCACCCTGCCGCTGATGGTGTAATGTGTGTAGATGGAGCTGGCCTGAGTGGACAGTAACTGACCCAGAAATGCGTAAAGAAGCCCAGCTGGATGTTCTGCTGCCAAAGGAATAAACACACAAACCATCAGAGGAGCAATCCTCTCAGGAGTGCACTGACACAGCTCCACCTCAGCCACGGGGGCGACAGCGTCACAGCTACAGAGAGAACGAGCAGCAGAGCCAAACCTCGCCTCACCTCCTCGCCTCAACTCCTCGCCTCACCCCTCGCCTCACCCCTCGGCTCGTGAGGAGTGCTCAGTTCTCAGCGCACTCGCAAACGTCTGCTCCCCGAAATCAGAAACAGAACCTTATGCACAGGTTTTATAGACGTAGGTACGGTCGTGTAGAGAATAGAGGGGATGCACGTGACGTCACAGGGGGTGAGAGTCACTGCGGACACGCCCACTTAGTGGCAAGAAGACTGACTGTCAGTGTTAGCGTTCGGTGTGAATGCCACTACTAAACACACTGAAAGAGCTGCAGTGTGTCTGACTGTACCACCAGATCCAGCAGGAATTCAGAGCTTCCTGACAGACTGCTGAACGCTACAGACCAGAGAAGCTAATGGATTACTGCAGTTCTCAAATCCAGGCCATGAAACGTGTGGCCCACAAGCCCACTGTAGCCGTGAGTATAGCAACATGCCAGTCTACTAAACGCTCCTCAGACCATCCACTCGACTCCGCGCTCTCAGATATGAGGCTTTAGGTGAGATCTGAGTCTCAGTCAGCTGGACGTTTCTGGCTACACATCGCTGTCCATGGGCCGCTGGTTCTTCAGTAATGTGGATGGGTCACTGTCGAGTCCAGCTGTCTTTAACGGTTTGGCCGCTTTCCCTAAGAAGCCGCTTTCTGCTGTGCTGTTTTGCCGCTTGGTCCGACTGAAGGGGGCGTGTTCCAGCAGGAATGTGGCGTCAGTGCACACCCTCTATTGGAACAGTGAGGCCAAAGATATCTACAGTCAGAAGATAAATCTGATGCTTCCACAAATATCCATTATTATAAGAGTGATGTGAATGTGAAGGACCTTTACATCCCCTTCATCAAACCTTTCAAATGTTCTTTACACACATCCCTTTTACAAATATGTTCTTTATGGAACCACAAACGGCTGTAAAATTGGGTTATTTGCCACCAGAAGTTCCATGTTCTAAGTTGTAGATGTAAATATCAGATAATAGAAGCTGTAATTCTGATCAGCCATCTCAGGTCTCAAATATCTTCAGCGTTGAGGAAGCCTAAAGCTTTTAGTGTGGGCATTTTGTGACTTTCTGCAGATTCTCTCAGTTGATGTTTGGTTTGGAGGTTCTCCCTCTGGTCCTCTTCAGGAGGTGAAATGCAGTTCAGCTGGGTTCAGGTCTGGTGATTGACTTGTCCACCGCTTCCTCTCGATGAAGACCTCTGCTGTGTGTCATCCTCCTGCTGCATGATCCTCGGGTCAATAGTGACTTGTTCCGCTGGACGACTCGGCCTGTTATTATAAACATTTGAATCTAAAAAAAAGTCAAAGATATTTTGGATTTGAGGGGACGTTGGTGTTTTGTGTATCTGTGATTAGTTTTGGAGAAAGTGAAAATTTTTGCTGATTTTGCTCTCTTTCTATATCTTACAATAATAGCGCCCACTTATGTATTATTTTTGTAAAGATAATATTCTGTATTAAATGTGTGTGTATGAGTCACACCTGTAGAGCCTGTGATCTCTGTTTGTTTGGGTGAAGGTGTAAGAGTCTGCAGGAGGAGCTGAGCAGGTGCTGTGCTCTCGGCGTGTCTTCAGCGCGACGGGAAGAAAAATCAATCTGTCCATCCAGTGAGAGGTCCGAGCAGAGAGAGCAGTGAGGCGTGCAGCAAGGGAGGAATATTTTAGGCTGTCCAGCTCGGTGCTCCGATTGGCCTCGGCCTCGGAACACAGCCTGACCGGCCGAACGTCCGCAGAGAGCCTAATCAGAACAAGAAGAAAGTGTCCGGCCAGGACAGGCCTCGTTTACCACACCAGATAAAGGCTCCGGATGTCTATATACCATCTCCATCCCCGCGCCTCCAGCAGGCCGTTGCTGTAGCAACCGCCTCCATCTCCCCCGCTGTAAACATCAATGTCAGGCCACACATCCATGGCAACAGAAACTCTTTGATGGCTCTTGTCTGACCGAGGAGCCTCACGACACTTTCCCACAACCAGCCTTCAAAACCACGACTGGTTTTCTGCAGAATCTCCTCACTGCTGCTGTTAGAGGAACAGAGAACGCCTTAAAACGGCGGGATAACACAGAGAACCCTGCCTGACTCGCTTCTCCAACACCACTGAGAGCAGGATCACACACTCTCTGTTTATATTAGTCTGAGGAGCTAACTCCGAGCTCAGAACCCTAACAACTCCAAGAACCGTTTAAATGTTTAAATGGTTCTGTGTGCCACTAAATATTTTTTCTTTATGATAGAGTTATTATATAATTATTATTAGTTATTATATTAATATTCTATCATTTAAAGAAGGATTCTTTGATAACAGTGGACCCTCAGTCTTTAATCACAGAGAAGAACGGTTAAGCCGTGTAAATATCATTTAAACATTCAGAGAGTTCTTGGAGAACTACAGCAGTTAAGCCCCACCCATTCAGCCTACGGCAGTTTAGCTCCACCCATTCTGCGTACAGCAGTATGGCCCCACCCATTCAGCCTACAGCAGTTTAGCCCCACCCATTCAGCCTACAGCAGTTTAGCCCCACCCATTCAGCCTACAGCAGTTTAGCCCCATCCATTCAGCCTACAGCAGTTTAACCTCACCCATTCTCCCTACAGCAGTTTAACCCCATCCATTCAGCCTACAGCAGTTTAGCCCCACCCATTCAGCCTACAGCAGCTTAGTCCCACCCATTCTCCCTACAGCAGTTTAACCCCATCCATTCAGCCTACAGCAGTTTAGCCCCACCCATTCAGCCTACAGCAGTTTAACCTCACCCATTCTCCCTACAGCAGTTTAACCCCACCCATTCAGCCTACAGCAGTTTAGCCCCACCCATTCAGCCTACAGCAGTTTAGCCCCACCCATTCAGCCTACAGTATCTTAGCCCCACCCATTCAGCCTTGAGCAGTTTAACCTCACCCATTCAGCCTACAGCAGTTTAGCTCCACCCATTCAGCCTACAGCAGTTTAGCCCCACCCATTCAGCCTACAGTATCTTAGCCCCACCCATTCAGCCTTCAGCAGTTTAACCTCACCCATTCAGCCTACAGCAGTTTAGCCCCACCCATTCAGCCTACAGCAGTTTAGCCCCACCCATTCAGCCTACAACAGTGTAGCCCCACCCATTCAGCCTACAGCAGTTTATTTATTTTCTTTCTCTGCCAATAAAATAATGAAAATAGTTTAAAAAGTATGAATGTGTTTGATGATCTTCTGTGAATTTGACAGTCTTCTCTTTGGGCTTCTGAAAGGTCCAGACGTTCTTCTGTATGTGCTCAGTGGGTTGTAGGTGGTGAGCAGTAATGCGGAGTGTGGGATTGACGTGTGCTCTGAGAGCTGTGGACGTGGTCTCACCTTGGCACTAAATCAGATTGCTGGAGGTTTTATTCCATTGATTTCACTCTGATGCATTACTTGAACCTTGGTTTAAAGGGAGATTTTAGAAAAGCTCAGAGCTGAAGAGAACGGCCCTCAGACTGCTCTCATTACACCCTGCTCTACATCAGTCAGAGCCGGGTGGCGTGGGGGGCTGCATTGTGAAGGTCGTGTGAATCTGTTGGAGGAAGAGCACATCAGCGCTCCATTCATCTCTGTGATGTTTTAATCATTCAGATCTGCCGTGCTCTCGCTGCAAACGAGCCCAGCTCCATCTTCTAAAGAGGAATCCCATTTTCCCCCAAATTCTCTGCATAATTAAACACTTCAAATGTGAGCAGAGTCGTTCAGGCTGGGCGCGGTGCGAGACGCTCTGTTCCAGAGAAACTTAACCTGTTCATATCCAGAACCTGCGGTCAGTACCGCTCTTCAAACCTTGCCCTAAGTAATTAGCCACTACCTTGGAGCTTATCGCCCTCGCTGATATCTAGAACCTGCTGTGTATTTTATTCTTGGAACCTTTCCCAAAGTAATTAGCCAGTATTTTGCACTCACTCAGGTAATATCTAGAACCTGCTTGCATTTCAAACTTTATTTTTCTCAAAATACTTAACCACTACTTAGGAGCTTGTAGCACAGTTAATATCTAGAGCCTGTTGTGTTTTTTTTCTTGGAACCTTACAAAAAAGGCATTAGCCTGTACAACTCAGACTTATCCAGGTAGCATCTAGAACCTGCTGTGAATTCCCCAGTTAATACCTAGAACTTGTGCCTTTCCTTCTTGGATCTCTGGTCAAAATAAATAGCCATAATAGCTTAATAGCTTCCATCCACACACACCCAGGTAATATCTAGAACGTGCTGTGAATTTTAAAGTGTTACCCAGTCCACAGTAATGGACCCGTTCTTAAGAGCTTGTGCCCCACACTCATCCAGTTAATGTCTATCTAGCACATATGCAGCCAGGCTGGAGCGGTGCAGAGTTCAGCTCAGTGTGAATCAGGTGTAAACTGCACCAGCTGAGAGCAGAGGCTGGTTTCTGGAACGCTGTAGAACCTCTGTCAGAAGAGCGTTCCTGTCAAATTGAAGCTTGACATTTAGCGGGGCTTGTTAAAGGTGAGGGCTGTATCTGCTCGCCCTGAGAGGGGCGGAGAGAGAGAGAGAGAGAGAGAGAGAGAGAGTCGTCTGCATGGATGAAAACCAAAAGGAAGAAAAGCCCTCTCAGCCTGAGACCCACTTTATTCAGCTCCAATCTGAGCACCGGCACCTGTCGCCCGCAGAGCCGGCCTCAGCTAATCATATTTAGATAAGAGGTTCAGTGGAGGAAGGGTTCCTTCTTCTTCCTGCAGCCGGGAGAGTTCAGCTCTCAGCTCAGCTCTGTTTACCCACATCAGCCGAGGAATCGACCAGCAGGACCTCAACGTCTTCCACAGCAGCTCGGGTGAAGTGTCTAGAACCAAGAATTGCAGAACGCTGTTGATGTGTCATTAAAGAGAACCAAAGCAAATCAAGAGCTAGAAATGAGCAGTATTCATTTATTCGAGGTAAGAGGTTTTCTACCATACAGCCTTTAATGAGTTCTTCAAGGGTTCTTAGTAAATAGTTCCACATTCCACAGCTGTTCTCAGTCAGAGAACCCTGTTTCAGCCCAATCAGAACGTTTTGTCCTCAGGTTCCATGTTGGCCCCACATATGGCCCCACCAGGGTCAGTGATGAGACCAGGAGGGATAAAGCATGGGCCTATCTTGGTTGTACACTGCATACTAGATAGGATCCGTGTTAGATTAGCCCAACTGAGTCCCAATAAAAACACATGTACAAACCCACTCAGAGCCCACCTGGAACCCACCTAGCTCGCGTTCCACCCATGTGAGCTTCATGCTAGCATACATGCTAATAAAGTTTTACTTAGCTCTGTAGTCTAGACTTTTCTATAAAGCACTGAAAAAGAGTTACCTTTGAAGGTTCTCTAAGGAACCATATACTGCAATGACTCTTCAGTAAGTAGAGGTTATGGTTCTATACAGACTCTGTGTTTTTTGGTCAGGTGTCAGGAGAATGTTCTCGGCGTGAGGACGTTTAGATGTTCGGAGCAGATTTGGGATGGTTTGACACTGAGAGGTGTGTTTGCTGCGCTCGTGATCCGCCATGTTAATGAGTTTCTCTGCTTCTTTAAGGAATTCTCTTGTGTAAGAGGATAACTTAAGCGTTTTTATTTACAGCAGAAAAACAGAGATTAGCACACTGCAGGGTTCCTCACGACTGCTGGTTTGGCAATGCTGTCCTCGTCTTCCTCCTCCGTCTCTGCCTGCACATCAGCCTCCTCCTCCACATCAGTCTCTCTCCTTCACTCATCCTCCTCTCCTCCATCTGCAGGCTTCCTGTCTCAGCCTCCTCCTCCATCTCTGCTTCTTCTGCTGTCTTTTTCTCATTTCTTTAGAAGAGACTGAGGGTGTTGGTGTGATTAGAGCCTCCAAGCATTAAAACAAGGAAACGAACGCACGCTCATCCGACATCTAAGCTTTAACACCGTCGTAGTCACGGTGACGTGTTCCAGCGTTTCTCCCTCTTAAACGAACTGTAGTAAAAAATCTGTAACAGAGAAAAGTTCGTTACAGGAAAGATGAATCAATCAGCTTGTATTGAAGTGAAGGTTACAGAGCTTCTGAAAATAGAGCTCCACTAGTTCTCTTTAGGGACTACTTTCTGTAGCCGCACTACACCCTGCAGCATGTATCCCTCCACCATTTTAATGATCTGATTTTAAAAGCAGGTTCTAGAGCCGAACTCTTCTCAGAACTCTGGTAGAACCGTGTCTCAGGCATCAGGCAGCGTCTTCATCACCATTAGGTGAAGAACTTTCTGTGAGGAGCTTTTATTAGAGCTTCAGATGGGAAGGAACGGTCCTTCCCGGACTCCTCTCTGGTGGTGTGACACTGATTACTGCACCTTCCTCCGGTTCTCTCAGTGCTGGGTTCAGGATTAGCGCAGAGTGAATAAATTAGCTTAAGCGTGAGGAAGGTTTTGTTGGGTGAGCAGTTTTTTTAATGGTATGAATTGTGTGTGAGAGCGGGTCGTTACAGAACCGGGCGAGCGTGAAGTCTTAATCAGGATTAACCTCCACTAATTTTACACCGCAGCTCTTCACTTCACATAAGCTCTTACCTGCTTCCTTCAGAACCGGGAGGAGGACTCCAGAAGCTTTTCATTTGGAACTGCAGGATTTAAAACAATTGATTTATGATGGAGTATTTATTTAGGGTTAGGATTAGGCTAAGGGTTAGGATTAGGCTACGGCTGGGTCAGGTTTTAAAGTTGAGGTTAGGGTTAGGGTTAGGATTAGGATTAGGGTTAGGATCAGGGTTAGGATTAGGGTTAGGATCAGGGTTAGAGTTAGGATTAGGGTGCGGGTTAGGTTGTGGGTAAGGCTGGGTCAGGTTTTGAGTTGGGGTTAGGGTTAGGATTAGGATTAGGGTTAGGATCAGGGTTAGAGTTAGGATTAGGGTGCGGGTTAGGTTGTGGGTATGGCTGGGTCAGGTTTTGAGTTGAGGTTAGGGATAGGATCAGGGTTAGAGTTAGGATCAGGATTAGGGTTAGGATTAGGGTGAGGGTTAGGTTGTGGGTAAGGCTGGGTCAGGTTTTGAGTTGGGGTTAGGGTTAGGATTAGGATCAGGGTTATGATTAAGATCAGGGTTAGAATTAGAGTTAGGATCAGGGTTTGGATTAGGGTTAGGATCAGGGTTAGGGTTAGGATCAGAGTTAGGGTTAGGATTAGGATCAGGGTTTGGATTAGGGTTAGGATCAGGGTTAGGATTAGGATCAGGGTTTGGATTAGGGTTAGGATCGGGGTTAGGGTTAGGATCAGGGTTAGGGTTAGGTGGTAAGGCTGGCGTTACTGATGTGTTGTTGATACTTTGGTCCAAATAAAGTGTTACAGTTATTTTGAATGTAGCCGACTTGAATCGGTGAAGACCAGTTTTTGCACTTTTCCTGCCACTCCTCTCCAGGCTCCACCCCCGCTTTGCCTCACCTGATGCACCTGTAACTCATCATCCATTCTCTTTAAGTTCCATAAGTTCCACTCTGATTCAGTTTGTTGCTTCCTGTGTTTCTAGAAGAGGAAAGAAGGTGCCAGCTATTGTCATCTTAGAAAGCAAAAGAGATGCTACAGCGCCCCCTGGATCAGAGAGGGTTATGTTGTTTAAAGTCCCAACAGTGGCAGACTCAAAAACCAAACCCACACTCCTTCAACCACCCCACACTGACAGCAACCCAGTACTGTACCCACTGAACCACCACTGCCCATACTAGAGCAGCAGTCACCCTCCTCAATCAACCCTCCACAGCTCCACAGACGGACTGCATCCAGCCTCCTCACTCTGAGGGATATTGGTGTTTATGCCCCTCATTATTGAGCTTCTTCTGAATACCTTTTTAAACCGAAATTCTGAACCATACACAGTGCTGATCTGAGGTTCTAGTCTTAATCTCATTCTTTAAAGTGAGAGAGTTTCTACAGTAGAAGCTCCAGATCTCATTAGATCAGATGCAGCTGAACATAAATCCAGTAAAAAGAGAAACAAGAGCTCATATGTTTGGGTCATTTGCCTGTGTTAGTTACTAGCATGGTCAGCATGTGTGTTAAGCTATTTTCTGTGAGTCACTGATTCACTGAATCACTGCACTGTTTTTGATTCAGCAGTCAACTCAAGTGAGGCGTCAGCCTGGCTCCACAGTAAGGAGCTCCCTGTGTTTGAGTGGGATGCAGTTTCTGTGGGTCTTTTTAAAAATATTGTTTGCTTTTTTCTGTTTCTGCTCTTTTGCTCTTCATTTTTATCCAGTCTGGGCTGGAGTTATTCTGGAGTGATTTGTCCGCAGTAAGAGTGTATTATATCATTAAAGAATGAACAGTGGACCTGCAGGAAGAATAAAGCCACAAATCCACGACCTGTCAGCTTAAACAAATGAATCCTCAGAAGATGACATTTTAGACTGTGCAACTGATCATAATTATTGATAAAGAACAAAAGCTAACCTTTCAGTGCCACACAAATCTGAACCTGACGAATAATACATGATCTGATTCTTAAAGAGTCCATAGTTCACATCTATCCCTTACAGTTAAACACACTGATTCCGCTGTGTGGATGTACTGATTTAAGAGGTATGGGTGGGGCCAAACTGCTGGAGGCTGAATACTTTCACGGTTGCTAAGCTTGGAGGTGGAAGCAGACGAACTTGCAGGTAATTTTAAAGATTAACATATGAAATAAGGTACAACAGGATACAAAGAATCAGGAACTAGAGATTAACCTAAACACTGAAACGCTTGTGTTAAGACAGTGGACAGAACAGGCCAAACTAACCAACCGCAAACCCACACGAACACGTACAACCAAGGACACAAGCACGAGCACAATGTGCAAGACCAGACAACAGCAGGCTGAGACAAAGGGATCCAAATACATGAACAGACAAGGAACACCTGGACAAGGGGTGTGGCTAGAGAGGACACACAGGTGGGAACACTGAAGAACAGGAGGAGAACAGGAGACAGGAGAATCTAAGACAGGCAGGACAATAGGCAGGTGCTAAAGTAATGAAGGCTAAATGGGCGGGGCTAAACTGCTGTATATTTATGAAAATCAGGTATATTTGGTGACAGTTCACAGCAGGTTGCAGTTTGTGTGCAGTAAATGGACTGTACAGAGTAACGGTAGGATGAAACTTCAACACTCTCTCAGTAAAACGACCTGAGGGAAGCTCAGTTTTCCACTATATTGGCCCTTTAATGCCGAGCTGATCCATTAGGAGTGAAGGGCGGAGGGCTTTAGTCTTAATCTCCCCTCAGGATCGTGTATTTGAGTCACAGTAATTAATGCATGGACAATGGATTCACACACGGAGATAATGGCCCACGGGACAGTAATGTAAGTTATCTCGTCCCATCCCAGCCGCACTCTCTCACTGTTAGCCGCATGCTAATTGACACTAAATTGCCTAAAACAATAAATTACCTTAATCCTTTTCCTCCGTCTCCACTTATGTCACTAATCCATACTTTACTGCTTGTGGGGGGGAAATCAATTATTTCCAAAATGGTCTAATAAGAATCAATTAGAATAGCCCACCTAACGGATGGATTTTTACTGGGAGTGAGGGGAAAGCTCAGGCTGCTGTTCTTCACCAGCACAGTTTCCTCAGTTTAAAGAGCTCATATAAGAGACCCTAACCCTAACCCTAACCCCGAGATGAAGACGTCTGCTAGAACACTGACTGTTTCATTCACTCCCTCACTGCAATTTAGCCCCTCCCACACAGTCCACTGCAGTTAAGCCCCTCCCATTCAGCCTACAGCAGTGTAGCCCCTCCCATTCAGCCTACAGCAGTTTAGCCCCTCCCATTCAGCCTACAGAAGTTTAGCCCTTCCCATTCAGTCTCCAGCAGTTTAGACCCTCCCATTTAGCTTACAGCAGTTTAGACCCTCCCATTCAGCCTACAGCAGTTAAGCCCCTCCCATTCTGTCTCCAGCAGTTTAGCCCCTCCCGTTCAGTCCACAGCATTTTAGCCCCACCCACTCCATCTCTAGCAGCTGTAAGCAGTAGGGTAGGGGCTCTTCATGGCGCTCGCCAGGGGAATTGTGTTTAGGGAGATTAAGTTTGACTAAAAAGAAAATGGTATTAGGAGATTAAAACTGATGCTGCCAGTGCAGGAGATCATCTCCATTTGGGATTATGTGAGGATGTGAGTCTGAAGCAGGATATTTTTAGAAGAATAGCAGAGTTTTAATAACCTTTCCACTGGACCTGTAGAGGTCGACCTTCAGGTGGTTTTGCCCCATGAAATATTCCAGCATTTCCATCATTACAGACACAGGCTGCAAGACCTGTAGAGCCCCAGTTGTCCAGTCACTGAGTGGGCTCAGATTCAGAGTTTGTAATTTTGATTTTGTGCTTGTTTCTTTCATTTGTATGAAACTGAGTCTGAATTCACCTTTTTAATGAAAGTCTTAGACAGTGCCTTTCAGAACATGAAGGCCAGGAAAGATGCAGGTTATTAAGGTTAGTGTGTACAGATAGTCAGCATGTGTGTGTGTGTGTGTGTGTGTGTGTGTGTGTACCCCGGTGCACATTAGTCCTGCCGCAATTTCCTTCTTCCCTTGAGCGTGTCATTCTAATTTACCCAGAGCTGCTCGTGTGGACGGTTGGGCTGCAGTCTGTGCTAATGGAGAACGTAGGGCCTAACTTTAATTTGAAATCTGTCTGTTATAAATAATGCACCCCCCCCCGGTGGCACTGTGTGGACACACACACACGCATTACACACCCTCACACTAACCTCTAAACACTGTCCAGACTGTATGTGTGTGTAAGAGAGAGAGAGAGAGAGTGTCTGCACCAGCTGGGGCACCACCACTATTACACAAACTTCACTGACACAGCATGTAAACACATGGAGTTGCCACTATATCGGAAACACACATTATAGCTATGCACATTGTCCACTTTATTAGAAACCCCTACCTCAAGCTTCCACTCACTGGCCACTTTATTAGGAACCCCTTGTGCTACATACAGCAGTGCCACTGATAAATTCACCCCCCAAAAACACTGATCCCTGATAAAGAGCTAGAGGAAGGCAAAGAGCCCGGTAATTCTAGAGGGGAGGGGTTTCTAATAAAGTGGCCAGCCAGTGTGAAAGCCTGAGGAGCAGGAGAGGTGTTTTGTTCCTGCAGAGAGAGAGACGGGGGAGTGAGGCTGGATTAACCTGCACTAATCAGGATGGGAACACTTCTGATTTCAATGGGCTTGTGTGTGTGTGTGTGTGTGTGTGTGTGTGTGTGTGTGTGTGTGTGTGTGTGCCAGCACAGCAAGCTGCTGATTGAAGAGGCTCCTGGACAGCGGCTCTGAAGGTGATAGTGCTTCACCTTCTCCAAAACAGCGCTCTCTCTCTCTCTCTCTCTCTCTCTCTCTCTCTCTCTCTCTCTCTCTCTCTCTCTCTCTCCCTCTCTCTCTCTCTTTCTCTCTCTCTATTTCTCTCTCCCTCTCTCTCTCTCTCTCTCCCTCTCTCTCTCTCTCTCTCTCTCTCTCTCTCTCTCTCTCTCTCTCTCTCTCTCCCCTGTCTGTTCCCAGAATAGCTCTCTGGATTCTTTCTGAGGTTCTGGGATCAGTATTCTACTCTTCACTTATTTATTCATGTTTCTGTCAATATTAAACGATTGTCCGGAATCAGAGGAAAGTGTGAAGATCTTCTCAGTATCAGTGAACACTGTGTTCAGCTGGACGCTTCATTAATCTGTAATGCAGCGGCGTCATCAAAGGGCCGCTATACGGCCCAGTCGATATCCTGGCCAATCCGAGGAACACAGATTTATCAGTAAATATAAAAGAGTTTGGTAGCGAGAATCTGAATCAGCTCCCTCTCCGTCTGAGGAATCTGTCTGATCTCCGTCTGAGGAATCTGTCTGATCTCCGTCTGAGGAATCTGTCTGATCTCCGTCTGAGGAATCTGTCTGATCTCCGTCTTCACTGTTTTTCTCTTTTCTCCATAATGTGAATCTGACAGGTGTGCTTTATACCGCAGCAGGATTTCCTGATGAACCGACCAATAGAAATGCTCCAAAATTACTCTGAATAAATTCTTTTGCACTGACTTCCATTAAGAGTGAAGAACAAAGATGCTGTTTTGGAGCAACAACAAGCACTAAAACAAACACCAATAATGGCCCAAAGTGCAGCACAAACTTAGATGTTCATTACACAGAGTACCACTAGCACATTAAAAGAAAGTCTGTTTCCATGAGAATAAGAGTAATCTGGACTTTATTTTGATTTTACATTTATTGATTTTTTTGTAGTATTTTATTGTTTGATGTGCTACATTGCATAACATATGCTATTTAAATACAGATTATTATTATTATTAGTGTATGGAACCTGTCAGCCCCTTGGTATTGCGCCCTCCCACTGGGTGATTCCAAGCCGCCGCCCACAGGCCCAAATAAGGACCTCGTTTGTGTTCATGTGTTTGGTTCTTTTCACATGTATCGATTCATGTTTGTTTGGTTCATGTGTTTCACCTGGGACTGGGGGTACTTCAGGAGCCTCAACTCCATGGTTCAATGCTGAGAATTGTATCATTTAGAATCTTGAGGTCGCCCAAGAGGTTCCCAGTACGACTAAAGGTGTGTTAAGGTCAGCTTCGGCTTGGTATCCACGATTCAGGAGCAGGTCACCCTGCTAACCACGTTATCAGCGAGGCTCCCTCGCTCACTGTCAGGATTCACTGGCTACCCACCTCCAGCAAGGCAACCCACGCTCGCAGCAGCACGCTGCCGTTTCAGGTTAGGTCGGCCTTGCCGCTTTGTCTAGCTGCTGTTTCCCCAGCTCTCCTTGTCTATGTATTAAGCACTGCTCTGGTGCCCGCTCAGCTCCCAACTCCTCCCAGTCTCAGGGTCGTTTGGTTTCGCCCTCTGGTTTGTCACATTTGTGTTGTGTTTACATTTGTACCAAATAGTTGCTGCTTCTTTTGCCTCGTTTTGCCCTTTTATGTATCCTTGGTTTTTGTTAATAAACAACTTGGTTTGATTCCATCTCTGCGAGTGTTCATCCCTCTGTGTGTCTGTACTGTCTCTGTACTGTACTGTGTGGAACCTGATTTATCCACTATATAGTACCTAAAGAACCCAAAGGTTCTGAAAAATGAATCCAGACAGAAGTTCTAACAGCACTGATCTATAATAACAGCACATCGTTTGTAGGTAAATACAGTCAGTGTTTTCCGGATTGCTCACATATTGAATAACGAATGCTTAATGACTCGTTTATGAAGGTGTGGATGTTACTGTCCTATATAACACACACACACAGAGAGAGAGAGAGAGGGGTGTGTGAGGACCAGGCTGGGGGGTACAGTAGGGGAGCAGGTCTGGTGGTGTGGGTGCAGTGTGGAGGTGCGGTGTTGTTATCTGTGCGCTGTTACCCACCACTGCTGGACCTGCGCAGAGACGAGGAGTTCCTGCTGTGGTCCTGATGAGATAAACGGGTCAGGCTTTAATACAGGCACTAATCCCTCCTCTCTCACACACAGGCTGTGCAGAGAGAGCCTCAGGCCTGCCACACACTCACCGTCCACTCTTTCATTTCCCCAAGTCCATTTACAGGCTGGATAATGGAGCACGGCAGGACTCCTTCAGCCATCGCCTCCAAATCTCACCTAAAAATGGCCTCCTGTTCCTCCAGCTGATACACAACTCCACTCAGCCTCCACCAGTCCCAGTCAGAGTGCACTGATCTCAGTTCAGGGTGTAAAACAGGGTGTGTGTAACAGGGTGTGTAAATGTGTGTAATTCTATTTCCAGTGTCTCTCGTTTAACGTCTCTCACCTAAACCACTGTCAGTCACATGAGGCTTGTGGCTGGAGCCTTGCTCAAATGACTGACTTTCTGAAGAGCTCAGAAACTGGTGGGGTCGTGATGTAGAGTTTATTAGCTGTAGGGGTAGCGGGTGTAGCGGCTCCACAGTAGAACAGTGCACCACCACTGCAGAGTCTGTTAAGTCCTCATAAGTCTTTTGCAGTTAAACGAGGGGCCTTTTTTGGTCTTCAAGACCCCTTCTCGACCTCCTCTTAACTGCCATTTCTTAACTACTTTACGAGCTGAAGAAAACACTCTTTTCTTATAGTCTCTGCTTTGTGGACTACAGTTCTTTTAATGTATGTGGCAGCTGCTTAGAGAAGCCCAAAGCTTCTGATTGTTGCTGCTTGCAGGAGCTCATGGCTGCTGATTGTTGCTGCTTAGATGACATTTACATTTACAGCGTTTATCAGAAGCTCTTCTCCAGAGCGACTTACAGAAGAGCTTCACTGTTTACTGAAGAAAAACCTCAGTTAGTTAAATAGACTAAAATTCAGATCCTCTAATCTTAGACTCTACTAAGTCTTCAGTCTGGGTTTGAGGACAGCGAGCGTTGGACTCTGCTGTTCGGACACCCAGGGGAAGTTCGTTCCACCACTTCGGTGCAGGACAGTAAAAAGTCTGGACGCTCGTCTTCCGTGGATCTTAAAGGATGGCGGGTCGAGCCGAGCCGGACTTGAAGCTGGAAGGGCTCTTGGTGCAGATCGGCTTTTGACCATCGCCATCAAGTACGGAGGGGCTGGCTGGTCCAGTCTTGGCTTTGTAGACCAGAGTCAGGGGTCTGAATCTGATGAGGGCAGCAGCTACAGGAGGCTACAGTGAAATAATAATAATAGGGTCTGAAATGTGCTGTTTAGCAACACGTCTCTTCTGTAATTTGAGTAAAATATCAGTAAAAGTGCTCATAACACTGTACAGTGTAAATTATCCACATAAAATGAGACTATTGAATATATGCAAATTATTACATCCCTAAATAATCAGTATAATTCCAGTGACATAAATCAATCATCCCTGGGTCTGATTTGGCTGGAAATGAGACAGAATGGACAGTTTGTGAGCTGCTCTTCACCTTTCCACCTTTTCTATTGTCAGAAAACAAAAACATTGCTCTCTCTGCACCTTTAAAAAATCCCATTCTTCACAGATGTGAGAAATGTCTCCTATAAAAGGTTACAGGACAGTAAAGAGTGTGATTCTGTCATACAGATATTGAGACTTCCTCCATCTGAACCTGGAGAAACACTCTAACACAGTTCTCCACCTAGTTTGAGGCCCATTTGTTTGGAGGACCAATCATGAGTCCTGCAGTGAAGTGGTTTGATTAGATAACCTTGAAGCAGGGCCAATTTTAGGGTTTCTTTTATTTGCTATCTGTTACCAGACGAGATTTAGTGTAAGAGAAGCTCACACAGATTAAAGCAGTGACTGAACTCTGACTGAACTCTGAGCAGTTTACTCTGCTGCTACACAGAATACCCATTCACAACAACCGCTTACACAAAGACCAGCAGATCAGCAGCTCCTCCTCAGTGTATATCACAATACCTACATTTAGAGCGTTATTAATATTCACCCTAATGAGAGACTGTAGCTCCTCCTCCTCAGTGTATATCACAATACCTACATTTAGAGTTATTAATATTCACCCTAATGAGAGACTGTAGCTCCGCCTCCTCAGTGTATATCACAATACCTACATTTAGAGTTATTAATATTCACCCTATTGAGAGACTGTAGCTCCGCCTCCTCAGTGTATATCACAATACCTACATTTAGAGCGTTATTAATATTCACCCTAATGAGAGATTGTAGCTCCGCCTCCTCAGTGTATATCACAATACCTACATTTAGAGTTATTAATATTCACCCTATTGAGAGACTGTAGCTCCGCCTCCTCAGTGTATATCACAATACCTACATTTAGAGCGTTATTAATATTCCCCCTAATGAGAGACTGTAGCTCCGCCTCCTCAGTGTATATCACAATACCTACATTTAGAGCGTTATTAATATTCCCCCTAATGAGAGATTGTAGCTCCGCCTCCTCAGTGTATATCACAATACCTACATTTAGAGCGTTATTAATATTCACCCTAATGAGAGACTGTAGCTCCGCCTCCTCAGTGTATATCACAATACCTACATTTAGAGCTATTAATATTCACCCTAATGAGAGACTGTAGCTCCAGCGTATATCACAATAGTGAAGGTTGGGGGGTGAAGGTTGGGGGAGTGAAGTTTGGGGGTTGAAGGTTGGGGGAGTGAAGGTTGGGGGAGTGAAGGTTGGGGGAGTGAAGTTTGGGGGTTGAAGGTTGGGGGTGAAGGTTGGGGGGTGAAGGTTGGGGGTGAAGGTTGGGGGAGTGAAGGTTGGGGTGAAGGTTGGGGGAGTGAAGGTTGGGGGTGAAGGTTGGGGGTGAAGGTTGGGGGAGTGAAGGTTGGGGATGAAGGTTGGGGGGTGAAGGTTGGGGGAGTGAAGGTTGGGGGTGAAGGTTGGGGGGTGAAGGTTGGGGGTGAAGGTTGGGGGGTGAAGGTTGGGGGAGTGAAGGTTGGGGGTGAAGGTTGGGGGTGAAGGTTGGGGGGTGAAGGTTGGGGGTGAAGGTTGGGGGTGAAGGTTGGGGGGTGAAGGTTGGGGGAGTGAAGGTTGGGGGTGAAGGTTGGGGGTGAAGGTTGGGGGGTGAAGGTTGGGGTTGAAGGTTGGGGTGAAGGTTGGGGGAGTGAAGGTTGGTCTGTGGGCTCGACTCCTGCTCCTCTAACACTGAGGGAACATGGTGGTGTTTCTGGGACGCTGCAGTGATCTGCTGTAGAGAATCTGAAGTGGACGTCCAGCAGAAGTGTGAAGGTAGGTAGCCACGGGGTTCTGTGACCTTTACATTGACTCTTTAGGAGGAAGCATCTCAGAACCTGACGTACTGATTAACACTGACCCTGCACACACCTCACCATCTAAATAACTGCCAGAGGAAGTGACTGCACTATGAATTATTCACTTTCCACAGCTACGACGAAGGTCAGCGCTGGCTGTGTTCAGCTGACCGCACGGTTCTGCTGCAGGAGCCGACAGATGAATGAAGACGTTATTTTTTCCTGTAGGAACGTCAGAGCAGCACTATCATGAACATCAGAATGACCTGCTAACTGCACTGTGAAACAAACGCTGGGAAAAGGAAGCAGCAATTAGCAAGTTACTGTAGTAACCTCCTCCTCCTCCATCCTCTCTCCTCTCTTCTCCTCTTTCTCTTCTCCTCTTTCTCTTCTCCTCTCCTCTCTCTCTCTCTCTCTCTCCTCTCCTCTCATCTCCTCTTTCTCCTCTCTCTCCCTCCTCCTCCATCCTCCCTCCTCTCTTCTCCTCTCATCTTCTCTTTCTCCTCTCATCTCCTCTTTCTCCTCTCATCTCCTCTTTCTCCTCTCTCTACTCTCCTCTCCTCTCCTCTCCTCTCTTCTCCTCACTCCTCTCCTCTCCTCTTTCTCCTCTCTCTCCCTCCTCCTCCATCCTCTCTCCTCTCTTCTCCTCTCATCTTCTCTTTCTCCTCTCATCTCCTCTTTCTCTCCTCCTTCCCTCTCCTCTCTCTCTCATCTCCCTCTCCTCTCCTCTATCTCCTCCTTCTCCTCCTCTCTCCCTCCTCACCTCCTCTCTATCTCCTCTCTTCTCTCCTCTCTCCTCTCTCTCCTCTATCTCCTCTCTCCTCTCCTCTCCTCTCCTCTCTTCTCCTCTCTCCTCTCCTCTCTCTCCTCTCTCCTCTCCTCTTTCTCCTCTCTCTCCCTCCTCCTCCATCCTCTCTCCTCTCTTCTCCTCTCTCCTCTCCTCTTTCTCCTCTCTCTCCCTCCTCCTCCATCCTCTCTCCTCTCCTCTCTCCTCTCCTCTTTCTCCTCTCTCTCCCTCCTCCTCCATCCTCTCTCCTCTCCTCTCTCCTTTCTTCTCTTCTCCTCTCTCCTCTCCTCTCCTCTCCTCTCTTCTCCTCTCTTCTCCTCACTCCTCTCCTCCTCCTCTTTCTCCTCTCTCTCCCTCCTCCTCCATCCTCTCTCCTCTCTTCTCCTCTCATCTTCTCTTTCTCCTCTCATCTCCTCTTTCTCCTCTCTTCTCCTCTCATCTTCTCTTTCTCCTCTCATCTCCTCTTTCTCCTCTCCTCTCTCCTCTCTCTCTCTCCTCTCCTCTCATCTCCTCTTTCTCCTCTCTCTCCCTCCTCCATCCTCCCTCCTCTCTTCTCCTCTCCTCTCTCTCCTCTCTCCTCTCCTCTTTCTCCTCTCTCTCCCTCCTCCTCCATCCTCTCTCCTCTCTTCTCCTCTCATCTTCTCTTTCTCCTCTCATCTCCTCTTTCTCCTCTCCTCTCTCCTCTCTCTCTCTCCTCTCCTCTCATCTCCTCTTTCTCCTCTCTCTCCCTCCTCCATCCTCCCTCCTCTCTTCTCCTCTCCTCTCTCTCCTCTCTCCTCTCCTCTTTCTCCTCTCTCTCCCTCCTCCTCCATCCTCTCTCCTCTCTTCTCCTCTCTCCTCTCCTCTTTCTCCTCTCTCTCCCTCCTCCTCCATCCTCTCTCCTCTCTTCTCCTCTCTCCTCTCCTCTCCTCTTTCTCCTCTCTCTCCCTCCTCTTCCATCCTCTCTCCTCTCTTCTTCTCTCTCCTCTCCTCTTTCTCCTCTCTCTCCCTCCTCCTCCATCCTCTCTCCTCTCTTCTCCTCTCTCCTCTCCTCTTTCTCCTCTCTCTCCCTCCTCCTCCATCCTCTCTCCTCTCTTCTCCTCTCTCCTCTCCTCTTTCTCCTCTCTCTCCCTCCTCCTCCATCCTCTCTCCTCTCTTCTCCTCTCTCCTCTCCTCTTTCTCCTCTCTCTCCCTCCTCTTCCATACTCTCTCCTCTCTTCTCCTCTCTCCTCTCCTCTTTCTCTCTCTCTCCCCTCCTCCTCCATCCTCTCTCCTCTCTTCTCCTCTCTCCTCTCCTCTTTCTCCTCTCTCTCCCTCCTCCTCCATCCTCTCTCCTCTCTTCTCCTCTCTTCTCCTCTCATCTTCTCTTTCTCCTCTCATCTTCTCTTTCTCCTCTCCTCTCCTCTTTCTCCTCTCTCCTCTCTCTCCTCTCTCTCTCTCCTCTCCTCTCCTCTCCTCTCCTCTCTCCTCTCTCCTCTCTCTCTTTCTCTCTCTTCTCCTCTCATCTCCTCTTTCTCCTCTCTCCCTCCTCCTCCATCCTCCCTCCTCCTCCATCCTCCCTCCTCTCTTCTCCTCTCTCTCTCTCCTCTCTTCTCCCCTCTTCTCCTTCCTCCTCTCCTCTTTCTCTCTCTCTTTCTCTCCTCTCCTCTGTTGAAGCTCTGTAAATTCTGGCGTTTTGCTGTGTTGTGTTCTTCTCCTGCTGAACATTGTTTAACTGAGGAGAAATGTAATTACTCTGTCGTGAGGCATCTGCACTGCTGTTGGGGCCACAAGGCAGAAGTCATTAAGTCTAATTTGATGATGCAATAACAGCGTAGTTCTCCGCTGCTTTATAGTTAGAGAGATGAAAGGAGAAATCATGTCCAATTAAACATTAGAAGAGGGCAAGTGGATCGAGAGAGTGAATAAACATTCAAATGGACTGGACTGTTCCTCATGCTTCTGGACTCTGTCTGTCTGAGCACAGGCAGTTCTCCATCAGTGAACTCTCTGATTTCTGACCCACCCCTAATCCAAACAACCTTAAATCTGCTCATCAGATGTGATATCTCTGCATTATGAGGTTTAATAACAGTAATATGAGATCATCAGACTGGATGATGAGCAGGTTTATCTGTGGACAGGATAAAAACTCAAAGAAAACTTCAAACAAGTGAAACTGAAACACTGGAGAATTTTCTAGTCGTGCTTTTTTTGACGCTCTGAGAAATATTATATATAGTCCAGATGTGAGAGGCTTCTCCCTCCAAGCTGTCAGTTGTTGTTGTTGTCAGACTGATTTGCCGAGTAGGAAACAGGACTTAGAGAAGTGATTGTCGTGGCGACCGCTTCAGCACCACTGCCATAATCTCCCAGGTGCTTTTTTAACAAAATCTTTCTTTGACGAGTTTGTCTGTTCCTGCCGGTCGTCTCGGTGTTGTTTTCACCGCTGCAGCTGCGTCCCGCTCCCAGCACTAACGGAGGAGTACCTGCCACGGTCACTCAGAGCTCAGTAGAGACCAGTCTGACCAGTCTGACCAGCACAGCTGGGCTCTGCTGTATTACACTGACACGCTTATTTAGTTAATATCTAGAACTGGAAGGACTAGACTGTTTTGGAACTCACTATTATGCTTCCCAAAAGAATGACCTAGTACTCTGGAGGTATACTGCTCAAGTCTAGAACAGGCTGGACTTTTCAGTGTAATTTAGCCTTTGGTCTCATGCAGCCCAAAATATTACCAAGTTTTGTAAGAGGCTGTACTGACTGCACACTAACATGTTGTTAATATCTAGAACCAGTTGCACAGTGTAGCGTAAAAATGGACTAGACTGTGTTGAAGCTCACCATCATGTTATGTCCAAAATAATTACCTGGTAGTTTGCAGTTAGACAGTAGATGTCTGGAACCGTTTGGGCGTTTCAGTGTAATGTAGCTAGACCTCTGGAAAGCGTGTTCCTCAGACATCGATTACGCTTGAATCGGGGCTCCAGTGGGGAAACTGGGAGGGTCACGTTTTTGTCCGTCTCTAAAATGTAGCCGGTGTCCAGCTGGTGATGATAGAGGGTTTCACTGCGGTGTCCAGAACCCAGCAAAGTGCTTGCGGGGTGTCTGGATGTTCCTAGAGGAGAGCTGGTGTGTGGAGAGGGTGGAGCGCACGGTGGAAATGGACACGAGCAATTGTGAACAGATTCCATTTATCAGCTGTCAAAGGCTGAAAAGGGCCAGAATTTCTCCTCCAGCTTTTCGAGATGCCACAGTAACAGAGTTAGAGCAGGTAATGGCCCTCATTCCTCACTTATGAAAAACTCCGACCCGTCTGACTTACCTTTCCGAATCTGTCAGGCGAGACGTCCGCCGTGATCTCTTTAAGTGAGGTTCTCACATCGAGGATTTTTCAAACGTCACATTTCTGAATGAGCGTCTCGGGTGGAGGGGTGAGGGGTTGGAGAGGAGGATGAGCGTGAGGAAGGATATTCTGGAGATGTTTTTTCCCCTGCGGGGCGATTGCTGGAGGCATCCATTAGGCATGTCAAAGTGTGGCAGATAAAGAAGCGCAGAAGAAAAGTGCGCTGTAGTAAATCTCTCAAACGTCAAACCTGTAATTTGTGAGACGAAAATGATTTGGTCGCGCCGCTCTCAGAAATCTCCCTTCATCAAATTGCATCTGGGTTCTCGAAGCTCCCAACAGAAATTGGTTTCTGCCTACAGGAAGATAGTGTCAGCGCAAGGCCTCATCTCTGATGTTCACGTGATCCAGCCGGAGCGCAAGAGGATTGCGGAGGTCCAGGTTCGGTCAACATGCTGCGGTACACAGGCCTGCTTCGGTTTACAGCTTGGAGAGTTCACTTCACTTCCAGCTTACTTTCCCGCTCCTCTTCCTGCTGGATTTTACCGTTACGTTTCTGGAAGTAGAAGCTGTAGCTCTCTTCTTCTCTTTAAAGAACATTTTCGGAATAACGCCATTACTGACAGAGACCTTCACATCTTACAGGAGAAGGAGAACTTCCATGTTAACCTCAATACTGGACGTCTTGTCTTGTCGATTTCTGTTAGTAAGAGTTCTGTAAGAGTGAGGTGTTCTTGGAATGACTTCTTCTTGAAAGGAGACTCGTGACCATCGTCTTTCAGTTGCAATAATGAAACATTTTACTCCAATCAAAAGTTCAGTGTGGAGAGAGAGAGTCCGCCAATTCTCAGTGTCCCTCTGCTCTCTCTCTCCAGACAGAGGAACACCTAACATTTTATACCCTACTACAGGTCATGTGTTGTTGCACTGTTTCCATATATAGGATGTCACTGTCCACTCCACGAGGGGTGTAAATCAACCGTCACATACCATATTTGTTCAGTTCATGTATGGCTTTACTAAGTTAGGCCTGGGAATGGATCTCATTCTCCTTTCTCAAGTCTATCCATGAGCTTCACCATATTATTCCTCAACTCCATACCATTTCTTCAGGTCTATGAACACCCCGCAGAGTCAATGTATTTACACTACAAGAGCTACAGATATTTATTTCATCAACACAGATGAAGAAGACGCCTTTTAAGTGACTTCAAGTAAAGTGACCTCATTATAGTGTCAGATTAGCCAAAAAGCTACAGAACCGAGCTTTTACTGATATTGAAGATGTATTGTTTTCTTTGGGAGGTTCAGTTATGCACAGCATTCTCTGTAGTATTGATAGAAAAGCAGTGTTATGAAGAATATTGATAACAGGGAGCACATGCACCAGTTTAGCCTGAAGATTCTGGGGGTTTAACTCTCTCTCGAGTATCTGCACTGATAAGCATCACCAGTGAGGATGGAGGATCTAGCTCTGATAGGGCTTGTTGTACTAGATAATGCAGCAGAGCAGTTGAGGATTTTCAGACTGACAAGGACATCTAAAAATCAGGGTTACAGGTTTGAGATGTTTGGGCAGGGAAGGCTTGTGCTTTATTAGACTCTTTTGACAACATGCTTCAGAAAATGTCCCTTTGTAGAGAACTGTAGCATAAATAAATATAAATATAAAAAATCAGTTGCGTATATTTGAATGTGTGTTTGAGTTGATAATGGTTGAGTAAGTAGTTTAATCTAAAAGTAGGAACTGTTAAAACAGCACCACGGCGCCTCCAGGTTTATCACTGAATAAATAAACAATACATGTTCAATCTTTTAGTTTGAGCTCGTATTATATTATTATAAAATCTATCAAATAGCAGAACTGCTGATTTGGGATTTAGAGACGTTCTCTCATGAATTAAATATTTTATCTGTGTGTTTAGTCTGACATCCCTCGCGTGATGCAAGAATAATCAGCTGAAATTATTTGTGCTTCTTCTAAGTGCAGAAAACATTTATTTAGCAAAGATCCTCCGAGCGTGTTCTGCATTATTCATTTCCCTGCCCTCAAACCATGCCTACATACACTTTAGCTCAGAGTCTGCGTTCGCTAATGCATGGTACGCTGTGAAATTAGGGTTTGATGCTGTAAAACGTTCAGCCATTTGGCAGAAAGTGGTGATGTAGTGCATCTGAATTGCACAGATGCCCTTTGCCGTGTCGACGGATTCAGAAAGCAGCAATCACACCTCATTAAGGCCCTATTTCAGGGCGCAACATTAGCGCTAACGTTTCCATCTCTTTAGAAATGAGCTTTCGCGTGGCCTGCATCATCCGGACCCCAAGGTTAATCGCCCCGCCGGTGTCCTGCGCTGTGTTGAGATGCACTCTGGGGATTTCGGAGGCTGGTATTTGAATGTGTCAGCTATCACACCAAGCTGCGTTATGCCTCCTGTCTCTGCACTAGAGCCGTTATGAGCAGCCGGGTCTGACTAATAGGAAGCCGGTATAAGAAAATAAGGAGAACAATGCAATGTTCCTGCAGAAGTTCCTCCAAGTCCGGCTAAAAGTAGCCTTGCTTATCACAGGACATCTGAGTCGTTACCGAGAGCTTTGGAAGCATATTCAGTAAAAGATGCAGATTATTTAATCACTTAGACCCTGTGTGTAAGCACACCTTCCCTTTTACAACTACATCACATTCACTCACTCACACTCCACAGTTTCACAGGCCCTAAAATAGAACCCTGTGGGATTGTATTTTAGATTTACCAAAAGAAGATTGATCACATCACGTATCATTTTAGCCCAACTCAAACACTCACAGATGACACTGCCTACTTCCAAAAATCCAGTCTCTTCTAAACTCTCTGCATTTTCATCTTCTTCCTTTTTTGTATGCTTATTTATTATTCATGAGCATCGAGCTGGCCAACTATGGTGCTGAGATGAAAACTGGAGAAACACATTCCAGCAGTCTTGCAGTGAGCTCGGGGAAGTCCAAGCAGATCAGCCAGAGCCAGCTCTACCTAATAAGCAACATAATCGGCTGCTTAGGGCCTCACAGACTCCAGGGGGCTCCCTTCCAACGTTTACATTATTACTGCACCATGCTGTTCTCTAAGATGCTAACATGTTAACATGTTCACAACACTGTGGACTGGACTCTCAAAGCTACCGCTGTGTTATTAACACTGCAGCCTCTGGAACAAGTGACCTCAGTGACAGCCAATCAAAATCAACATGTTAATGAACTCATGCATGTTAATAAGGAACACTGAACACCAGTTTGACAGTCGAAATAGGCCGAAAGTACCAGAAGAACCAGAACCTTTTTTACATTTCCGTTTGATTCTCCTGTAAAGTTTCTGCTCTGAAGATACACAGCAGATTTCACTGTGTCTGAAGTGTCTTCAGCTTCACACTGGAGCTACAAGGCTAAAATACAAGGGTTCTAATAAAAGGGTTCTTAAAGGGTTCTAGAACAGCTACATATAAGAGTAAATGATCAGGATCATGCTAATAATCATTAGCGATCGTGGTAAACCATCTATTTATATTCATATAAATGATAATCCCAGTTAGCCCAGTCTCTGCTGGTTCTGTATAGCAGCTGAACCCACAGATAAAGTGTGTGTGCAGCCTACGGGAAGAGGGGGGGCTAAGAGCTAAAGGCTTAAGCCGCAGTGCAGAAAGAATGCCCAAGGAAGGAAGTCAAGGCTAGCACAACAATCTCAGCTTAAAAGTTTAATGAGCTCCTCCGCTTGACACTGTTATTCTTCTTGTGGCGCGGGGCCGGAGCTCTGGGCCTGAGGCCGTATGTAGATGAGCTGTTCTGGGTGAAAGCTCGGACACAGAGGGAGCGAACGGCGAGGAGCTCTGGGGGTGATGAAACGGCGCGTCTCCACTAATGCGGTGGCAGAAGGAAGGCTGAGGAAAGTGCCGGAAATTAGTCGTGCTGTCAGAGCCCGTCTGGCCCTGGGCCCCACCTGCTGCTCATCGGTCTGCGCCGCGGGGTGCAGAGCCAAAGGTCCTGTGTAATATGGAAAGGTGCGATGGTGCGGTGATTAATTTGCTGGGGACACATGCCTTCAGACCTGGCACTGCCTCTGCTATTATTGCACACCTGTGTCATGACCGTTACTACGACACACAAAACTACAAAGAGATCAGGTAGAGATTAAAGAGCAGCGAGGTCTCCAGGTGATTTCTGATCTGGTCACTATAGATACGAGAGTTCAGGTTCTACTGGGCAAGTGAAAACAGATCCAAGTGAGTCTATAACATTAGTCACTATCAGACTGATTTAATAAGATCACTACACCATTAATATTATAGACTAATAATATAGACTAATATTAACACAGTAATGTGAGTTCCTTTATTTCATTCTTTCTAAGTAATGAAATTGTTACCATATTTGAGCATGATATTTATAGAAACTGCTAAACTTATGAATATTAATAACGCTCTAAATGTAGGTATTGGGATATACACTGAGGAGGCGGAGCTACAGTCTCTCATTAGGGTGAATATTAATAACTCTAAATGTAGGTATTGTGATATACACTGAGGAGGCGGAGATACAGTCTCTCATTAGGGTGAATATTAATAACGCTCTAAATGTAGGTATTGTGATATACACTGAGGAGGCGGAGCTACAGTCTCTCATTAGGGTGAATATTAATAACGCTCTAAATGTAGGTATTGTGATATACACTGAGGAGGCGGAGCTACAGTCTCTCATTAGGGTGAATATTAATAACGCTCTAAATGTAGTTATTGTGATATACACTGAGGAGGCGGAGCTACAATCTCTCATTAGGGTGAATATTAATAACGCTCTAAATGTAGTTATTGTGATATACACTGAGGAGGCGGAGCTACAATCTCTCATTAGGGTGAATATTAATAACGCTCTAAATGTAGTTATTGTGATATACACTGAGGAGGAGGAGCTACAGTCTCTCATTAGGGTGAATATTAATAACGCTCTAAATGTAGTTATTGTGATATACACTGAGGAGGAGGAGCTACAGTCTCTCATTAGGGTGAATATTAATAACGCTCTAAATGTAGGTATTGTGATATACACTGAGGAGGAGGAGCTACAGTCTCTCATTAGGGTGAATATTAATAACGCTCTAAATGTAGGTATTGTGATATACACTGAGGAGGAGGAGCTACAGTCTCTCATTAGGGTGAATATTAATAACGCTCTAAATGTAGGTATTGTGATATACACTGAGGAGGCGGAGCTACAGTCTCTCATTAGGGTGAATATTAATAACGCTCCAAATGTAGGTATTGTGATATACACTGAGGAGGCGGAGCTACAGTCTCTCATTAGGGTGAATATTAATAACGCTCTAAATGTAGGTATTGTGATATACACTGAGGAGGAGGAGCTACAGTCTCTCATTAGGGTGAATATTAATAACGCTCTAAATGTAGGTATTGTGATATACACTGAGGAGGCGGAGCTACAGTCTCTCATTAGGGTGAATATTAATAACGCTCCAAATGTAGGTATTGTGATATACACTGAGGAGGCGGAGCTACAGTCTCTCATTAGGGTGAATATTAATAACGCTCTAAATGTAGGTATTGTGATATACACTGAGGAGGCGGAGCTACAATCTCTCATTAGGGTGAATATTAATAACTCTAAATGTAGGTATTGTGATATACACTGAGGAGGCGGAGCTACAGTCTCTCATTAGGGTGAATATTAATAACGCTCTAAATGTAGGTATTGTGATATACACTGAGGAGGCGGAGCTACAGTCTCTCATTAGGGTGAATATTAATAACTCTAAATGTAGGTATTGTGATATACACTGAGGAGGAGGAGCTACAGTCTCTCATTAGGGTGAATATTAATAACGCTCTAAATGTAGTTATTGTGATATACACTGAGGAGGCGGAGCTACAATCTCTCATTAGGGTGAATATTAATAACGCTCTAAATGTAGGTATTGTGATATACACTGAGGAGGAGGAGCTACAGTCTCTCATTAGGGTGAATATTAATAACTCTAAATGTAGGTATTGTGATATACACTGAGGAGGAGGAGCTACAGTCTCTCATTAGGGTGAATATTAATAACGCTCTAAATGTAGGTATTGTGATATACACTGAGGAGGAGGAGCTACAGTCTCTCATTAGGGTGAATATTAATAATGCTCTAAATGTAGGTATTGTGATATACACTGAGGAGGAGGAACTACAGTCTCTCATTAGGGTGAATATTAATAATGCTCTAAATGTAGGTATTGTGATATACACTGAGGAGGCGGAGCTACAGTCTCTCATTAGGGTGAATATTAATAACGCTCTAAATGTAGGTATTGTGATATACACTGAGGAGGAGGAGCTACAGTCTCTCATTAGGGTGAATATTAATAACGCTCTAAATGTAGGTATTGTGATATACACTGAGGAGGAGGAGCTACAGTCTCTAATTAGGGTGAATATTAATAACGCTCTAAATGTAGGTATTGTGATATACACTGAGGAGGCAGAGCTACAATCTCTCATTAGGGTGAATATTAATAACTCTAAATGTAGGTATTGTGATATACACTGAGGAGGAGGAGCTACAGTCTCTCATTAGGGTGAATGATGATGATTATTCTATGAAGGTTATGTTTTCAGTGGAATAGTGAACCACCCTCTCGTATCCTCTTGGGGTTTTGATGTTCTGGTCTTTCCAGTGTATAAGCAGCTCTGTTCAGGAGTTCTCTGGATCTTCCAGATCTCATATTGACCTTCACAGTCCCACAAACTGCCACATTTCTCTGTGTAGAAAACACCAGGCTGGATTTCTGTGTATAACCCTGTGGGTGTTTATTGCTTTATTTTTTAGATCTTTACAGTGTTGAGTAGAGGAGCCCATGGTTGGTAAGTGTTAGTTTGCTAGTTTGGACCATGCCTTCAGCTTATGGTGATTTTGGAGAAGACTTTAAGAGAGGAGGGGGGGGGGTATTTTGTGGAAGCCAGTTCCCCCTCTGATAAGTGAAGCCAGGGATGATTGATGACGGAGTTAAAAAGAAGGTGACGGGGTGGTGGAGGGTGTGAAGGCTGGTCGTAGATAGGTGAAGGTAGAGGTGGATTTTATAGAAGGCTGGATTAGGAGAAAAGTGTAGCTAATTCATACCTAAATGTTTGCACTGCCATCGCTGATTTAGAGAGTAACTGCTGCAGAAACTGTTACTCCAAAACATCGGATTTTGTCAAGGTGCCCAAACTGAACAAAACCATCAGTACAGTAAACAGAATATCTAATATTACTCAATATGAGACTGCTGTAATTATTTCTGTATTGGTAGATGTTTGGTTTAAATTCTGGGTTTATCTAAGAAATGTCTTTTATTTGATTTGCAGATCAGTTTTGTTTGAAGAAAAAAGATCTGAATAAAAGATAAATTTACTGATTACAAGTTGTTTACAATGTTGATATAATGTTTATCAACAGGCTGAATAATCTAATATTTACATAATTCTAATATCTAAACTAATATGACCTGTTCTGTAGACTCTACCTGCTGTCACTCTCAGAGTTTGATGGGAAGCGCTCATTAGTCCTGTCCTCAGGTGTGATGCTTTGGAAATCCACTACCTGCTCCATAGTTTAAGGAGGGAAAGTGGAGACGGAGGTGGACCGGCACGCCAGGAATATTGTGCAGATTTATCGTAGAGGCTGTCACTGGAGTGACGTCTCACAGCCGAGTGTGTGTCATCTCCTGTGGGAGTGTGTGTCATGAATGAAACATCGCATGTAGACACACATTAGAAAAAGCTGCAGACGGATTCTCCCTGCGTGAGGGCTCTATCCCCCTCAGCCCGCAGCCCTGCGGATGAATACACACTGGGTTTGTAAACACGCGGCCTGATTCCTGTTTACTACAGCACTCATTAGCGCTCAGTGCTACTTACAGCACACAGCCTGCAGCTGACCGAGGCTCACGCATACTCTCATACATGTTTACATCATGTATTAATGCAGACGAGAGGTAACAGGCATTAGCTCCTACAGCACTCAGATGATGAGCTGGATATAACGAGGAATTAGAGGTGGAGATGATCTCAGTCGGGGGTGGGGGGGCTTTAAATTGAGCTCAGTCAGAGTCGGGGGTTTGGTGTGAAACTGAGTTTCACTGTACAGAAACTGACCCACTCTGATGGTGGTGAACGGAACCAGGTGTCGGTCGCCATGACTACAACACAGATACAGCCCATAATGTATCTCCTATCCAAGCCCACCAGGTGAAGGTAGAACAGTGCATTAAAATGCAGATGCAGAAAATGTGAGTGCTGTAAGATTTGATCCAGTAATCCTGGAGGACAGTGAGACTCTAATCTTCCACCATCACTTTTATTTCACCCTAATTAAACAGCAGGTGTTTTCCAGTGGGGAGGTGGGTGTGTATGAGCTGTGGAGGTGAAGGAGAGGGTAGGAGGTATATTCACTGTTCACAGACTGCAAACAAACAAACAAACAAACAAACAAACAAACAAATAAACACAAATAAACAGAGTAAATAATAAACACCAAACTCTTTTAACAAGAACTCAAAACCTTCTGCTGAGACACGACTAGAACCCACCTTATAGCCCCCACTCTCTCTCCCACTCTCTCACTCTCCCTCTCTTCCTCTCTCTTTGTATCTCTCTCTGTCTCCCTCTCTCCCTCTGCCTCTCTTCCTTTCTCTTCCTCATTCTCTCTCTCTCTCTCTCTCTCTCTCTCTCTCCTCTCTCTTTTCTCTCTCTCTCTCTCTCTCTCTCAGTCTCTCTCTCTCTCTCTCTCTCCTCTCTCCTCTCTCTCTCTCCTCCTCCCTCTCTCTCTCTCTCTCTCTCTCTCTCTCTCTCTCTCTCTCTGTCAGTATCTCTCTCTGCACCTTGTGCTTCCGTCCTGCTTGCTGATCTACCACCTCGTTCGCCCGCCTCACCGCTCCACCTCCTGCTGTCTAATGAATTTTAATTTGACTAATTGGCAATCCATATTTAATGATTCCTCCAGTTGGGAACAGGGATTGTAGCTTGGAAAAAAACTCATCTCGCCTCAGTCTCTGAAGCCTGTCTGTCAGCGAGGACGGGCGATCGAGGGAAAGTTATTGATCGGTCTGCTGGAGCCTGGGTTTCAGAGCTGAATGGTGAAGAGTTTGGAATGAAAGGCATTTAATACACCATGAAGACTTTCAGACCAAGCAGGAGCTTCTAAAACTATCCAAACACGTGAACCCAGTAATAGAAATATACTGTCCAAAAGTATTCAGACAGCCCTTTACTTTAAGGTAACTAAATGAACAGCTATATAATCTCCTATATAATCAGCTAATAATCTAGAAAAGCACTGATCAATAGAAACGGGACACTCTGGAGCAGCCATGATCACACAAGGTCACCATGCCTAATGCCAGGTGTGGGCTAGAGGGGCATTGAGGAGCTGTGGAGCAGTGGAAGAACTGTGTTCTCTGGAATGATGGTGGAGGAGCTCCATCCAGTACTTTTGGGATGAGTTGGAGTGGCAGAACTCATCCAACATCAGTAGTTGACATGCTTTCACTTTTGTGGAGTTAAATGCAATCAAATCCTCCTCACAGCAATGTTCCAAAATCTATAGTACAGCCTTTTCAGAGTAGAGTCTGTAACTCTGACTAATACTGTTTATCTCAGGAGGAACTCTGGATAGATATGGATTCTTCCACAGAAACACTGATACCACAGAAACCCTGGATACCACAGAAACACTGGATACCACAGAAACCCTGGATACCACAGAAACACTGATACCACAGAAACACTGGTGAAGATGGTAAAGAGGTAACTTTACTTCCTCACTGGACTCTATTTATTGCACATTGCACAACTTGCACACTACAGTCATTATTTATTATCCTCTGTCTGTACTGTGTTGTCTGTCCGCACTTGTTTGTTTGTGTTGCACTTGTGTCTTGTATGCACTGTCTATGTTGCACCATGGTCCTGGAGGAACGTTGTTTCGTTTCACTGTGTACTCTGTATGTAGTTGAAATGACAATAAACCCACTTGACTTGACTTGACTAAAGTGTTGGTGTGTTGGGGCTGTAATGCTGAGGGAACTCCAGTACTGAATGGATCAGGTTTAGGTGTTTCCTGTTTTTCAGCTTCCAGAAGCAGTAGAGCTTCAGTAGAGCTTCAGTAGAGCCACAGTAGAGCTGCAGTAGAGCCACAGTAGAGCTTCAGTAGAGTCACAGTAGAGCTTCAGAAGAGCCACAGTAGAGCTTCAGTAGAGCTTCAGTAGAGCTGCAGTAGAGCCACAGTAGAGCTTCAGTAGAGCTTCAGTAGAGCCACAGTAGAGCTGCAGTAGAGCCACAGTAGAGCTTCAGTAGAGCCACAGTAGAGCTTCAGAAGAGCCACAGTAGAGCTTCAGTAGAGCTTCAGTAGAGCTTCAGTAGAGCCGCAGTAGAGCTTCAGTAGAGCCGCAGTAGAGCTTCAGTAGAGCCGCAGTAGAGCCGCAGTAGAGCTTCAGTAGAGCTTCAGTGGAGCTTCAGTAGAGCCGCAGTAGAGCTTCAGTAGAGCTTCAGTAGAGCTTCAGTAGAGCTTCAGTGGAGCTTCAGTAGAGCCGCAGTAGAGCTGAACACAGTGAGGGGATTTAGCATTTACTCTCTGAACCACTGAGAGGTTCTGCTTTACAGGCTCTGGGTTAAAGAACCCTCAGGACTGGTACTGAAAGAGCCGTGTTGTATCAGAGCAGGGGTAATGGTGTTATCCAGCTGGGAGTGAGTTTAGCATTACTGTGATATTGCTCCTAATCGCTCTACATTTCTGACATCTTCTCTACCCCTGACGTGAAAAACAAAAAAACATCAGCAAACCCTCTGGGAGCTCAACTCTGTACTCTTAGAACTTCTCCAGTTAATTCGGTTCATTCAACCATAAAACACTGCTTTTGTTTGCCTAAATGAAAATGTTGCTTTGCATTGATTTATTCAAAGTATTAATTTGAGTTGAATAAAAGCAGGTAAACTGTTTGTGATCACAGGAGGTCATGCTCCGGTTGACCTGACGAACCCTTTTTACTGTGAAGTGCACTTCAGTGTTCCACCACTAAGTGATAACAACCAACCGCGAGAAGTTAGGTTATTATAACCTGATTGTTTAAGTGCAAATAATGTCTGATCCTGTAGCTGCACGTGAGTGTGTGTGTGTGTGTGTGAGTGTGTGTAAGTGTGCGTGTGTGTGTGTGTATGTGTGCAGTCTCAATACAACTGTAACCCTTCGGTTTGAGGAACAGTTGAAACAGTGCTGTGAAGTGCCCCGGCATTGTCAGCCTGGAGATAATGAAGAGCTAAACAAGCCACTCATTAATAAGCAGAAATTAGAGCTCAGGTCCGAGTTCTCCTCATACCTTTTCTTCTTTACTGAAAGAAGTTTTTGTGTAGCACTAATTACAGCGTGGACCTGTAGTGCGAATAACACTAAAACAAACAGAATAATGGGATGCGGGGCTGTAGTGCGGCTGTAATTAATCTGCGCGAGGCGTGCGAGCGAGAGAATTAATGAAGGTCTGGATTCTTTGGAGGCTTTTTGTCTTATCAAACCCCTCGGCGACACACATTAGTTCGTCTACTCCCCATTTATCTGCGGTTCCGCTGATAATGACGGAGGCAACGGAGGAACCTTTGAAGCCGTCATATATCTCTGTGATAACTCCCTTATAGACTCTTCATTAATTCACCTATTGCTTTTGCTCATTTACCAACAATGCCCAGCGTGTGGTAGGAGTCATAAAGCAGCTCAAATGCTTCCAGTCACACAAAGCTCTAATTTGTCCTCCACACAATCTCTGCAGCGAGAGCGGGGCGATTTCAGAGACGAGGGGGAAGGACGAAGCTTTGACTTTCAGACATTTGCATTCAGAGAGACGGTTCTCGGAGATGCCGAGCCATTACTCATTAAAGGCGGCGCTCTAATTGCAATTAGAGGCCGTAATACAGCCGTGAGTGGAGGGTCAGTCCTGTGGTGTAACCTTTCCTTCTTCTCTGAGTTTTTGGACGTTTCCGTTTTGGCAGAGATGAGGAACGTCTCGCAGGGGGTGGCTTCTTTAATGCGGGGGATATTGCCTTCAATGTGGCCTAATTGGCTAAATTAATAACGACCCTGCTCCCTCTCTCACCATCACAGGAACAAATGAATTTGAATTGGCCTCTAAAGAACTGAGGCGCTGGGCGGTCATCTCGGGGAGCGCTTATTATTTCGCATTCGTTTTTTAAATTACAAAGGGACAAGGTCACCTCCACAACGCACGCGGTGGAGAGCCGTCCACTCGGCCTCTTCTGACCACAACACCGCCATCTAATCAATACGGGCGGGTCGAATCAACCCCCTTTATTTCCTGCAGCCTTTATCTGCCGCGCTAAGGTCACAGCGTTGTGATGCATCACACGATTGGACAGATGTTAACTCCGGCAGAAGAGCTGCTGTTAGAGCAGCAGTAAAGCAGCCCTGATTGTAAATGCACATAATGAAATCCCTCATCATCAGCAGGACTGCTGCCACGGCTGCAAATGCCACAGACACGCTTCAATTACGCTCTTTTGTTTGTTTGTGTGTCGGCCGTAAAATAGTTCATATATCGAACAGCTGCTTTGTCTAATGCTCCAATTTCCATCTACAAATCCGTTTACACGTCCCTCGTTTACAACCCAGGAGACAGGAGACTTCACTTCAGGAGACTTGATCAGTTTGACAAGTGAAGAAACTGTTTACAGAGTTTTTTCCAGCGGCCTAACAATTAGTGCTCCAGTGCTCCTCAGGGTGGCGCTCTGCTAAAGGTCTTCTGTCTGAGTTGTAAATAAATCAGGAATGTATTTAGAGTTGTGGGACATTGGGATGTATTTGGAGTTGTGGGACATTGGGATATATTTGGAGTTGGGGGACATTGGGATGTATTTGGAGTTGGGGGACATTGAGAAGTATTTGGAGTTGGGGGACATTGAGATGTATTTGGAGTTGGGGGACATTGGGATGTATTTGGAGTTGGGGGACATTGAGATGTATTTGGAGTTGGGGGACATTGGGATGTATTTGGAGTTGGGGGACATTGAGATGTATTTGGAGTTGGGGGACATTGAGATGTATTTGGAGTTGGGGGACATTGGGATGTATTTGGAGTTGGGGGACATTGAGATGTATTTGGAGTTGGGGGACATTGGGATGCATTGGAAGGTGGTCGGGGGCATTGGGATGTGTTTGGAGTTGGGGGACATTGGGATGTGTTTGGAGTTGGGGGACATTGGGATGTATTTGGAGTTGAGGGAAATTGGGATGTATTTGGAGTTGGGGGACATTGGGATGTATTTGGAGTTGGGGACATTGAGATGTATTTAGAGTTGGGGGACATTGAGATGTATTTGGAGTTGGGGGACATTGGGATGTATTTGGAGTTGAGGGACATTGGGATGTATTTGGAGTTGGGGAACATTGGGATGTATTTGGAGTTGTGGGACATTGGGATATATTTGGAGTTGGGGGACATTGGGATGTATTTGGAGTTGGGGAACATTGGGATGTATTTGGAGTTGTGGGACATTGGGATGTATTTGGAGTTGGGGGACATTGGGATGTATTTGGAGTTGGGGGACATTGAGATGTATTTGGAGTTGGGGGACATTGAGATGTATTTGGAGTTGGGGGACATTGGGATGTATTTGGAGTTGGGGGACATTGAGATGTATTTGGAGTTGGGGGACATTGGGATGCATTGGAAGGTGGTCGGGGGCATTGGGATGTGTTTGGAGTTGGGGGACATTGGGATGTGTTTGGAGTTGGGGGACATTGGGATGTATTTGGAGTTGAGGGACATTGGGATGTATTTGGAGTTGGGGGACATTGGGATGTATTTGGAGTTGGGGACATTGAGATGTATTTAGAGTTGGGGGACATTGAGATGTATTTGGAGTTGGGGGACATTGGGATGTATCTGGAGTTGGGGGACATTGAGATGTATTTGGAGTTGGGGGACATTGGGATGCATTGGAAGGTGGTCGGGGGCATTGGGATGTGTTTGGAGTTGGGGGACATTGGGATGCATTGGAAGGTGGTCGGGGGCATTGGGATGTGTTTATAGTTAATTGGAGGTCATTAGGGTGTGTTTGGAGTTGGGAGGGGGGCGGAGTTCAGCATAATTAACAAGCATCACAAAATGCTAATCTGCTGCCCTGAAAAGCATGGTGAATTGAGTTCATTCATCAGATTTGCTTTAATTGCCGCACTGCTGTTTTTATAATGAGGGCCCATTAAGTTTGTCACCCAGTGATAACATGTATGACCCCATGGAGGCGAGAGGAATTAGTGCCCCCCTTTACCCACACTCAGGCTGAAGGAGGCAGATTTGACCGGAGATGACAAGTGTCTCTGAGCTAAGTGCAGCGGCACGGTGGGGGGAACCATGATGACCATCCACATTGTTGCCAAGGACAACAGCTCAGCTCTGTTCTGCATGGCACGGGGGTGATGTTTTATGATGCGAATTGCTTTTTGGTTAATTAGAGATGAATCTTAACCTTGACTCCTGAATTCATCACATTAGCGCGTTCTCCATTCCTCAGCGCTCGGCTTCTAAACGTCGATGTGTTGCTGTTTAAAGGCATTGCTGGAACACTCTGTTTGAAAGTGCTCCCCTTTCAGGCCCTTTGAATCTGGGTCAATTTCATGGTCACTTTGCTTGTGAACTCTCTGAGGGGCTGATTTCTTCCAACAAGAATGATGAATTCAATATTTCCATCTAACTGGAAGTGACAAGCCCTGAGGAAAATGAATGTCCACGAGATTTATTAAGTTTTGCAGTCCTATTAAGATAGCTGCCTGGTGTCTTTTTACAGAGTATGGCTTCAATGAAGTATGTTTATTGACTTTGAAATATTCGCCATAAAAACGCGCCCGCTTCGTGATAAATTCTGACCTGTCCATTTAGATAATGAGAGAGAGAGGTGGTTACTCTGAGGTCATGCTTATGGATCTTTTTCTTTGGCATAGCCATGGAAGAATCCATCCAGCGGTGGGTAACTGCTGGCTATAGATTAGATGGATTTCATATCCATAGAACAAAGACTAGCCTGCAGCCACTCCTCCTAAGACCCTGCACTGATGGAGGTCTCGCTTTATTTTATGCCTTCAAAACCCAGGAACTGCTCTCTCATTACTAGTCATTACGTGTGACAATGTAATTCAGTGTGGTTGAAACTTCTCCGACTGTTTAAAGTAGAAACTCCACCCACTAGCTGCCAATCATGTAGAATCTACACTATGAACTGTAACATGTAGAGTTTCCTTTAAAAAGCTGCTGCTGGAATTAAATCGACTTCCTGAGAAGCTGATTTGAGTTAAATGTGCTTGTTCTAAAATAACCTTGGGATTCTTTATCCGCAGAGTGCTGAAGTCAGCCGTGAGGAACAATAAATAAATGAATCTGATTAAAACTGTCGCAGCCGGCCGTAGAATGAACCTGTCTTCTGCTCGATGGTCCTCAGGATGTACAGCGTGTATACAGCGAGTCTAAGGTTTGTCCTTGGATCAGAGTTTCACAGTGAACCCAAACAGAGAGTTCGCATGTCTGTGTTTATGAGACAGTCAGCAGAGTTGAAGGTGGGAGCTGAGGATTATTGAGTGTGAGGAGCGAAGAACGTGTCAGTGGGCATCCTTTCAGAGCTGCTCTTCAACTGCAGGCGCCTGAGGTCCTCATACTCACCTTTAGCAGGTGTTGTGCATTTTCACAGAAATAGAGTACCTAATAGAGTTATTCATCATCAATAAATCAGACACAATGCAACATTTTAGTTTACACCTGGAGTTGTTCAAACCCCCTCAACTTCCAGCAGAGCCCCTCGCTCCATGTACCCATGCAGATCACTCACTGCCCTCAGTGACAGTAAATACATCAACACATACATTTCTAATAAGATCTTTCAA